>NW_026972171.1:0-119041 GCF_036711695.1 Zophobas morio | reverse complement strand
AGCTACATTTTGTTAATACTTGATCTTAAGTTGGTTTAATATTCGAAAAGATATAAACCCGTAAAGTAGAAAGATCACGAAAACAAATTTGCGAGTAGAAAAATTTAATTTAGTAATATATCTCCCTTTGCCAGGATAACTGCTTATATCCTCGTTGGCATACTGGCACCCAAGTTTTAGCGTTGATCGGGGTGTTATATTTTCCCATTCCGATTGTGCACGTGTTCAAAGCTCGTACAAGTTATAAGGTGCTGATTCCTAATCTCCTCTTCAAAATTTCTTATGCATGCTTAACGGGATGAAGATCAGGTAATTGTAGAGATCAGTTTAGCATTTGAACGACAGTAATTGGGGCCATGTGTGCGACATGGGAGTTATCCTGTTGAAAAGCCATTTCATCAATGACAAGACCAGCCAACCGCAAGTTCTTGGTAGTCATTCTTAATAATCTCTAAATACGATATTGAGGTGCTGCTCCCTGTTAATTATTCCACACACCCGACCTCCTTAGATGTTATACAGGACCATATCATTATCGATCCTCCTCCATATTTATACATTTGCGCCATCTGGTAATTGTATTCAACCATCGCCTGATCGCTTCCAACACCATGTATTAGTATCTGAACCGTATCGATTAATCATAGTCTCTCTCGAAAAAATTACTTTTTCCCAGTCAGAATAGACCAATTTTCGTACTTCTTCGCAAACTCAAATCCCAGTCTCTTGTGACGGTCTGTCAAAGTGGGTTTATAATTTTTTTTCCCGTGGAGACCAGCAGACTGCAATGCTCTCGATACGGTCGATCTCGAAACTGGTCTATTTGATGTTGTTTCATGAGTTTTGAAGCTTTCTGTGCAGAGTTAAGTGCACTCGATGCCACTTGCCGCACAAGTCTGGCTACATCCGAGTTTTCTTATATTGAGCTCTGATCCGAGATATTGGTTCTTACTGACACTTGATTCACGAGTGATCTAAATATAGGGCTTGCCTTGATGTAAAAAGGGCATTTTACATCATTTTCTTTATCGACGAGAGTTAACGCATTATTAAACTAAGACCTCAAATAGGCTATTTTTTATATTCCTTCGAATGCTTAAAATAACCCCTATGATGGAGTGACCATAAATTTTTCGTATGAAGACTGAAATAATTTTGTATCTAGGGAAGTCACGTGCAAAATTGTTCCAGTTGGCACTCAAACTTTAAAAAGCAGAAAGGACTTAAGTAAGAAAGCAACTCCTCTATTACAAATACAGTGAATAGGTCATAGTCTAAACTTATATATATAAAGGGATCGATATTACCAATTATTAATTAAAGTATTCTAGAATTTTTCACGAAAAATTCTAAACACAACCATTTTGGAATGATAGTGTGTAGTGTATAGAGTGTGGAGGCTACAAACAATTCTAACCAGGGTTCGTAGGTTGAACGCCTCAAACACTAAAAAGAGATAGTAGTTGTTATTAATAAAAAGGCTTTAAGTCGTTTCAGACTAAGGCCTTCTTAACAACTTTATCTTCGGCGAAAGCGGGGTGTACAGCGCTCCCAGATACATAGACATGCATCCTGTATTAGAATTTTAGGGACAGGGCTAGGTTACAAACTGAAAAGCGACTCCGCAATATCTGTCTCAGTGCCTTTATAGGGGGCAAGCTTAATATACTTATCCTATACAAAATGCTGCTTTAACGGTTAAAAAAAAAAGTAACTACGCGGGAAGACAAATACTGTTAAAAATTTAATAAAAATGTTACTATTTCTGAAAGTTCGAAGTTTTTGAATTTGTAAACTTGATCGAGGAAAGTGAAAGTCATTTACAAATAATAGTAATATGATTTTTTTTCTTACCGTTTTAACATAATTTTTACTTTTAACATCTTTTTACTCGGTAATGTACTCATATTCCAACTTAATACTATAGTTTATAACTATTTTTAGTTAACAGAGAGGATATTCCCTTTTAGTTTTGCTGCGTAGTTATGAAAACTACTATTAGTTTATTTACTATATCCATTAATCTAAACTATTCAAGTTGTTACCTCTATTACTACTATTACTTATATTTATTATCGTTGTTATTGTAAACATTCTCTTTACTGCTTGATCTAACAAGTGTCCGTGAAACACTGATTTTTTACTGTTACTAAAACTATTTGCTCGGTAAAATATCAGATAGGTTTTTTTTATTTTTATATTCCTGAGTGTTCCTATAAAGCCTAAAATTTATAAAGATAACACTTGAAAATTAATCGTGTAGTTTAATGATTTTTTTAGTCTCAAATTCTGTTTTTGGCTAATAGTTTTTAATTCTTTAAAAATAAGTTTATGAAGAGTAACATGTAAAGAGATAAATAGTGAAAACATGTATTTAAGCGCGCAGGTCAGGCTTGAATATAAAAGAGGTTTTCACTATTTCCGATGGTTTCTTAACACACATATTATACATGCGATATCCAAAAAATCTATTTTATACAAAGGTTTTAAATTTTATAAAACTTTAACACAAAAGTAGAAACAAAGAAAATGAGGGAGTCTACTATAAAAAACTTCGTTGATCTTAAAAGCATTTCATTACAAGCTTTACACTACTTCAACTTAGTTTAATGATTTTTTCTTTAGTAAAAGAAAAAAAGAAAATATTGAGTTATGGGGGCCAGCATGAACCAATATAAAGTGAAGAGTAAGATTTAAAACATCTAGTAAAAGGTGCGCAAAGTACTCCAATCTACAAGTATCGAATTTTCATTCATGGGAGACCTTGCAGGCCCGAAAAAATCTTATCGCCCTCCATTTCAAATTTCTGCTAGCGCCCAGATTTCTTTATTATTGTTTATTTTAAAGTTTAAATGGACGTATTTACTTTAACTCCTCAGCTGGATCATATTATTGACTCGAAGGTTATTAAGGAGGTGGAAGAACACTAACATTTTCATTTTTCATTAAATAAATCTTAAATATTTGTCTTTATTGTAAAGGAAATAGATACTCTGGAGGTAAGCCTTAAAGTTAACTTAGAGGAAAATTCGGCTCATCCAGAAAAAAATAAACAAGAAGTTTTTAATATACAGAATACTGGACCTTATGCTAACGATATAGAGGCGATACCGGATCAAAACAAAGTAAAGATTTTTATAATTTAGAAGGTTTTTTTTAATAAATTTAACGACTGATGAGAGCTTCTTTCTATCATAAAGGAAAGAACTTTTGCTCTTTCTAATCCCGCGCTTAACAAAAACTTTAATTCGGAGGTTAAAGGTTCTAAGTATTCTTAAAGTTAGATTATAGTAGCTGTTAAGCCTCTTAATCTTTGAAAGCAACTGTTCATTCTATGAAAGTGGAGGGGAACGTCTATAAGGAAGGAGAAACTGAAGAAAAAGAGGGTTCTGCTGGTAAAGATTTTTATTATTTTTTTAGGAAATTTTTTTAATCTTTTATTAGAAACTGAAACAAGTGAAGAAGAATCTCCTCTGCCTGGACTTTTAGAACAACCTTTGATACAAGAAGGTCTTTAGTATCTTCGCCGTCATAATCCTCTACTGTGACTTAAAGTTCCCCCCTAAGGCCCCCGCCATCGCCGCTCCACTGAACTTTTCATTCCAACTGAACTTCAAAATAGAAAGGATGTGGAAGTGCCAGAGGGCAAAGGGTACTTTATATAATTTATTATAAAAATCAATACAGCTTTACTTATTTTTTAACTGTAATTTTTGTGGCTGTTTTGGTCGGAAGCGAAAAGTTAGGCCAGATAGCATATGTAGCAGAAATGATTGGAAAAACTACTGCTGCTGACTTGAGATTGGTTTTTTTACGACACTTTTTATTTGTTTACCTGCAAAGAAATTCTTATAATTTTTTAATCCTTATTGCTAACGAATTTCAGCACTATAAGAAAACCTTTAGTGTTTTATAAGCTAAGTTTTCTTATTTTCTAATCTTATATTGAAATTTTACAAATGCAATCTTCTGACTGATTTAGTAATTTTTTCTCCCGCTCATCATTATTTACAAATTTATGAACCAAATTTAGCTTCACCGTGCTCTCTTCGGACGGCCTGGGAAATTACGGAAAGTTAAGCACAATATTAGGGAATTTTGCGGCTTTGATCCTTCTAGCAAATTCGAAGAGGAAAGAGCTGAAAAGATTTTAAATAGAGCTACTTTACAAGAGTTAAAGGACATGTCTGCCGTACTTGGTAGCTCTTCAACTTCATAATTAGTATTTTTAATTTCAAAATTTTTGCAGGACTGCATCGCTCAGGTACGAAAGATAGCGTAATTGAGAACATATTGGCTTTTTTAAAGGTCTTTTAAAATGTATTAGACCGTATAAACTAATTTATATTTAATAAATCTAAAGGAGCCGAATATTGATTCTGTCCAGATTAAAATCACACCCAAAAAAAAATCTCCAGCGAAATCTAATAAACGAAGGTTTGATGCTCTTAAAGCGCGCGTTTAATAGAAACTTTAGATCTATTCGTTAATAAAAGCAGTTTTAAGAATAACAGCGAAAAAATGAAGAAAAGAAATTTTAATTCCTCCTACGAAGAATCCAATAAAGCTATGAAAAGCGAAAACAATCTTTTATTGGTCACGATCCAGAATTCACCGAAAGCGAGGATGAACAGCAGCCCCCGACTGGGGTGGAATAATGCCAATTTATATATATATGTTAAATTTTTTTTCCAAAATATTTTTTGTAGTTTATTACTGGAGATGCGCCATCCAGCGAAGAGCCAGTACTGGAAAATGGTGAAAGCATCATCAGCGAAGAAGTCGTTTTAGAGCATCTTAAAACTCACGAGGAGGGTAAACGCACAAAATTTACTTTTCTAGCGCGCTTTAAGCGGCATCCGCCGATCCTTGCTTCGCTGTGCGCGTTACTCGACATCTTCCACGTGGCTGTTCCGCTGCGGGGATCTTTGTATTGTTGCTGTCATCCGCGCACTATTTGTTATTAAGCGATACAGAGCCAACTTTTGCTCAGTATTTTCCTCGTTTCTCGGTAAATTTTAAATCGAGGAGCAGTTTTGTTGCTTTCAACAATTGTGAGAGTCCTTTTAAATTTAATAAGAATTCAAAGTTTTTTTTTATGTATAAAATTTAATATATATTAAAATTAAAGCAGAATTTTTAAAGGGCTCTGTGAAAGTTAATGAACAGAACGGGCTTACGTAAAGTAAAAAAACCACTGGAAGTTTAAAAGTTCATTGTTAATAAAAAGTTTTTAAAATATTCTATAGGCTTACAAGTTTTAAAGTATAAAAATTTAGATCAGTACAACTTGAGTAGGTGCAATAATTAGAATGTAGAAACAATTTTTTTTCTAAATCATTTCATGTGCGTTCGTGGAGAAAAAGAATGTCCTGGTGGGGCGCAGGATTTCCCTAATCAATGATTAGCTTTTTTATTTTGTTTATTACTCCCTTAAAGGTTCGGTATTCCAGCAATTTAGTATTAGAGTAAATTTTGATTTATAATGAATTGTAACCTAACATTATAGACAGTTAATGGTGGGTACTCGCCACGACCGAGGTTAGATCTTTTTTTTCATAAAAAAGTTAATTTAAAATTTAAATATAAATAGAATAAAAGAAGATAGCAAATTCTGATTACTGTTTTTGAACGACTGCCGATTAGAGTTAAATAAATTTTAAAGAGCATAATACGATTAATATATAAGCCGCTGCCATTATCAGTGGCGTCTAGAGAGTTTAAAAAGGGTAACGCAAAGAATTTTGTTTATAAAGAAAAAAATTAAGTAAAAACAACTTTAATAAGTTCTCAGTACATAAGCAAAACTGCTTTAAGGATCTTTTTAACTTGGACTGATTTTACCTTAATTTGCAGAAAAAAGGGTATATAGCCCAACATATTGTGTGAGTTAAGTAAAAAAAAGTTATAAGATTGATGAAGGCAGACAGCAATTACGAAACCTTAAACAAAGAAAATATAGTAGATGACGGAAAATTTTTATTTTATAAACGCAACGTGCATAAAAAATATTCAACTTTGTAGTGAAACCATGCAAAAAAGTAGTGCTGAACCATTTTAATAGCTCGGCTTGAAGGCTCAAATAGATTCCATAGCGAGGCTGAGCTGGCAGACTTAACAAACTGCTCCACTTTTTAACGAGGAAAATTTAGTTTTCCTATTCTAACACGAACTTCCCCATTAAAAGATTACCTTTCTCTAATTTCTGAATGTAACGGAATTGGGGATGGGTAGTTTATAGTTCAGTCTACATTTATTTTGTTTTATACCAGAAAAAATACATTTAATTTTAGTTTTTTTTTTACTATGAGCAATAGGAGTCTGTAGCGGCGTCTTGCTCAATAAAAAACACTTTGCTACTCTCCCTCAACGGAACAAAATTACTTTATAAATACTTTAATAACAGAAAAATTTTTATAAAAATGTGACTAAAATAATTAACGCTTAAATCTACCATGTGTTTAGAAGTTATTCCACATTTGAAGCAGGTAAATGCTATATACGACTAACGGTATTTTTAAAATATGTTTTATTTACGGATATGTATCACAATTCAACTTAGTTATAAACATTTAAATGTCTAAGAAAAATTAAAAAAAAATCCAAAGAGTATTAGATAAGCAAAGTGTGGATAAGAATGAAATTTTAAATGTTAAACAACTACTTTTCTTCTAAAAAAGTCAATTGGCTTAGATGTTACACAAAAAACAAACCTATGTACGATTTGAATCTGTTGTAATATTTCAGCTAAAAAAATATTGTCTTAAAAAGGAGTATGCTAATAAAGGCTCAATATCTTCTACTTGGAGATTATATAAATTTATAACGTCTTTCTAACTTTACAAAAGGCCCTATATCCTAAAAACTATTAGATAAAAAGAGAGAAAAATAAAAAATAAATTAATTCCTTTACTTTATTGTGTTATTTAAAAATATTACAAGTGTGTAACGCAACGAAGTGTTATAATACTAAGCAGCAACTAATTAAAATAAAACCGTACGAGCTTTTTTAATTGGCTTGGTACAGAACGCGCCAACGTAAACCATCACCACTAGAACTAGAAGTACGAAAACCTACCAAAAGGGTCGGCCACCGGGAAGGCTTTCCTCTTTTTTACACCTCATAAAATATATTTTTACTAGCGAAGCGCTGTCCTTTTTAGTTCAAAACTTTAGTTTTTAGCCTATCAATTTAAAATTATTAATCTATAAAAAAGATTATAAAGTACTTTTGTTAAAAAAAATACTTTAATGGATAAAAACGAAAAGTTAATAGCTGTTATTGGAACAGAGGTTTTTTATATACTTTGTAAAGAAGGTTTGTACTGTAATAATACTACACGTAACTTCAGGATACCGTGACAGGATTTTTATTGGCAGGTATCGGAAGTTGTGGCAAAGAAAAAGAATCTAATTTCTACATAGTAAAACCAGGTTGTTACTAATAAATAACTTCAGTTATTCTAAGTAATCCAAGAATATATTTAAAAATAATTGACTATAGATACCCTCTTTAGACACAACTAAGGAAGCAATCGAAGAAAAATTTCATAGTTTCACAGAGCGGGACGACATTGCAATAGTTTTAATTAATCAGCACATAGCAGAAAAAATTCGCTATGCGGTGGATGCCTACTCAAAAAATATTCCATGTCTTGCTTTTCAGAATCAACTCTTTATTTAATAACTCTTTGAAAATCTTTAACTTTTATCGACTTGACTTTGCTTTCTTCAATAATCTTTAAACCATTTATATTAACAAATTTTTTAAACAGGTGTCTTAGAAATACCCTCCAAAGATGTTCGCTATGATCCTAGCAAAGATTCCATACTAGTAAAAGCCAAAGTAAATCTATTATTACTTGCGCTATTATTTTTTGGTTTATAACCAAAAACTAACAGGAATTGTTCCAAGGAGAGAGTTAATACCCTTTGAAATTTCTATTATTTAAAAATTTTATCTATCATAATAATATAATTATGAGTTACTTTATAAAATTATAACGATAATAAACTACTTATCAACAATGAGAATTCTTAACCTATAGAGCTAATCTTGATTTAAAAAACTCCCACTTATGTTTTGAAAATTTTTTTTTGTAAGTAAAGAAGGAATGCAAAGAGCGGTTATGCTGATCTACTTTCAATATTCTTATACTTAATTAATTAAAAATATATATATATCAATACAAATGCTCTTGCATTACCCCAAAATCCTCCTACTTTATATAAAGCACTGAATTCACAATAAAACAAAAATATTTAGTGATTCACTAAAAACCAACACGCATCGAACTACCTTTCTATATTCAACAATTTTTACCATTCTAGCTTGCGCTCAATACTATTTAATAAAAATATGCACGTGCTTTTCGTTCTGAAGACATATTTCTTTAATTCCAGCGGGGAATATATTCTAGCAATTCGGGGGTAAAATAAGTAATAATAACGGAAGCCCCCGCTCGGAGTAAACTAGTGTGAGATTCCCGTAAAATCTATATAAAAAAGAAATATGTGAAAAAGCAAACTTGCTATAACTTACTACAGAAGCACCTCTTCAAAAGTATGCGTGCCGTGCCCATAGTCGTAAATCATTTTATACTCTCCCGATACGACGAAGGCCACCACAGGAACAGTAGAAGCAGTAGAAAATGTTTTAATAAGATCTCCATAAAAGAGGCTGTTGCTCAATTAATAATATAAAAGAATAATAATAATACAAAAACAAACCTGGGTTTTATAATTACAAAATCAGCGCCCTCCGCTAAGTCTCTTTTCAGAGCTTTCAAAGCCGTAAGGCTACTCCCTATTGGGTGCTGATAACGTTTGCGATTGCCTGATTTTAAAAAAAAAAATAAATTATGCAGGTATAAAGCGCGTGAGTAACTAAGTATAAAGAGGAGAACGTTTCGTTATTAATTTAAAATTAAAATTCTTTATTGGTATACCCATAAAAGTAGACTCTACAGCCGTACGAAAAGGGCCATATAAGGTGGATGCCTTTTAGAAGTGTACGACATGAGCGCAACGTGAGAAAATCCATTCGAGTTTAAAATTTCTCTAATTAGTTTTATTCTTCCGTCCATCATGTCTGAAGGGCATAACTGTTTTATAGATTACTAGGGCTTCGCATTATCTCTTAAAAATTAGTATTAGAAAAAATCTACCATATGTGCACCAGCTTGGGCATAAGAAAGTGCGATCTCACAAAGTCTTTTGACGGATTCTGAGGTGTTAATTAAAGGCTCTTTTTCATTTTCAAAAGAACGAAGAAGACCACAATGACCGTGATCAGTGTACTCACATAGACATACATCATAACACAATAAAAGATTAGGAAATTCCTTTTTAAAATCTAATAAGGGACCAGCTCAGAGAGAGAATAGGCTTCTATATATAATTGTCCAACCTTTCCGCAGATAATAACAGGAGATTCCTGACAGTTAGCGAAAGTTCCAACGGAATCCTTTTCATCAAGCGTTACAACTCCATACAGCATAACAGCCTTTAGTCCTGCACACAATAAAAAAATAAAATTACTAGAAAAAAAACATTAAAAGATTGACCTTTTTCAACTAATTTAGAAAGATGCACGACAAGTTCTTTATAATCCCTATTAACGCCAGATCCCCAACGCTTGTTTGATACAAAACCTATAGGTATAACCTTATTATTCTTTAAAGCTTTTACAACAAATACCTTCAATGATAGAGCTTTCAGACTTTGAGGTTATAAAAAGTGGATAAATTAAATGTTTAGCTTGCAAGTTAGGCTCCTGCCAAGAACGACAAACATCGTGATGCAGCGAAGCAAGAATATTCATACTACTAACTTCAAGGAAATTATATATTTAGAAAGTTTGTGTTAATGTTATAAAAAAATGAATTTCTGTATTTACAGTATTGGCATGTGCCAGCTTACATAATGCTGCTGATTGGCTAGTAAATTAGTTATAGCAAGCAGGAAGTGCGCTGTCTAGGCAAAGGGATTTTTATTCAGATTACTTCGTCAAAAGGTGTTTCTCGAGCCCAAACAGTATTATGAGTTTAATTTCGATAAGTTAACTCATCATTACTAACAAATTTTCGTTATTTAATCAAGCAATCCAAAAATTTTAACAAATTATTGATGGTTTACGAGTAATAAAATTGCATGCATTATTTAAGTTATTAACTTAATTTTTTTTGGCAATACAGTAAATGATTATATTCTAGGAGTGTGTAAAAAATAATTTATTTAATCAGTATTTATAAATTTTATCAGTTTGTTAGTGCCTCTGTTAATGATTATAATTTGAAGCGGTGAACTGGGATACCGTTCATTACTAATTAAATAGGTGTAGCTATCTAAAGCAATAATCGGTGATCCTTCGTAACAGCTTGCTGGAAGAGTGTTTTGTGTTTGAAGATATTTTTAAATTTATAACTGTACTAAAAAATTTTTTAGATTATAATTCTCTTCACTACTCTCACATCCTTTCCTGTTTTTCTAGATTATTTCTATCATAGCAAGGATGATAATCGTAATTTTTTGTGTTCGAAAATAAATTTACATGGGCTGCTGATATCTAGGGAGACCTCGGCTCAGTGTCCGTGCCGCCTCACGTACCAATTTTAGGAATTTATCACTCCACGGTTTCTCAGTATTCAGTGTAGTTATCATAGACCTTTGATGAATAATACTGGTGAGAATTCATGTTTCCAATCTTCTAGAGAGGATAAAAAAGTTAAGAAATTTAGTTTTTTATAAGAGCAGTCATAGAAAATAAAGGCAAGAAGCTTCCTGCCTAAGATGAGGGGTGATAACCGGGGAAGTCTAGCTAGCAAGTGTGTCTTCAGGAGTCCTCAAGTTTAGAATTTAAAGTCACCTCTCCTGGTGGGAGAGTCTAGCAGTTCTTTATTATCTAAACTGAATGATGGGTGTCCGAGCCCAATATATTTCCGCTCCCCCTCAGCCCTTCGAGATGGTCATTGATACTTTTTCAGCTAAACACTAATTGGCAACTGCGCACTTTTTCCTTAAAGACGGAAGACTACTAATGCAACAAATTATATATGTACCGCGCAAGTGTTAAAATATAAAGTTGATATTACATCGCTACGAGTCCTATCTTTGAATACCAGGAAATCTAATTATGCTTTCTGAAATACTCGACTACAAACTTTCGTGGTGACAACATGGCGGCGGACAGAGAACAATTTACCCGCTAGTGCGCGCAGAAAGCAAGGTGTGTTACCGCAAGAAGCTTCGCCTAATACGATTTGTACATTTCAAGCAACAAAACCCCTCACGAAGACATCCGTATCGCCAGCTTTAAGAATTCCTCCATAGCGCAGTCGCTAAGAAATGACCATCCATGCAAAAACTTAAATATGTGTATTGTAAAGGTGTTACCAGCCCCCTTTGTGATATAAGAAGAAGTTGTAGCCTGAAAGCACGCTCTTCATGTGATCATAGGCTACTCATATAGGTGACTATTATTACTGACCAGATTAAGTAATCTGCTCTCGGGAATACCGCGAATATGCAATATTATATAAATTATGTTAAAATATAATTAAATTAAAACATTTTCTGCTTAGCATTGGCCTCTGTAATTTCTAAAAGGGCGGAAATAATAAAACTTTAGTGTCTAAAGGGTAAGTCAAGATCATTGTTTCCGGTCTACAGTGCTAAGTTGTGCTTATATTAACTGTCTTGGAAACAGGTGTGCGAGGGTTAGTCTAGCGTACAAGTAAATGAGCAAAAATTTTATTTTTTAATTAAATGGGATAAAATTATTTTACACATAGAAAGTGTAAATAAGCAAAACTCTGAAAATATAATAAAATAACACAAAGTTTACTAACCTTAATTTAATAAAACTAAGGAAAATTAGCTGCTTTAGTAAGAAAAATTAGAGAAATAACAGATCGCAAAACAAAGCTTTAATTTTGTTGGCCGGAATTATAGTTTGACAAGGGCATTTCTTAACCGCAAGTACTAACCCTCCATTAAAGTAACGTATCGACTACTCACGGGCAGTTACTGACTAAATATCAAAGTAACTGAGAATATATTCAGTATTAGTTGGCAATATCATTTTTAGAAAAAAAAAATGAAATTAAGAAATCTCATGAATTTAGGCCAAAATGTAAACTTTGCCTTACCTAAAAACAAGGAAGCTAACCTAACTAATCAAGACCAAAAATTTTTAGGTTAGCATTATTTGAAAGTAAAATTGAGTGTTACAAGTTTAATAAAAGTTCAAAAAGTATAAAATGCGATCATTGCTTGCAATTTTAGACGGTTGATACCCTTGAGTATAAAAACATAAGTGCCCCTCCATGTACATAAAACTACTACTGGAACCATGCAATGCACTCATTACCTAGTGGTTAGAGTAGTTTACATTGAATCTATATAATCTTTGTAAAAAAAAAATTTACGGTATATGAGGCTGCTTCAAACAAAAAAAAAATTATTTTTATATTTTTTTCAGTATTATTTCCTTGCACTCTTGTAGGGTGGGCCGTTAGGCTAAAAAGCATTACCCCCTATATTGTGTATTAACCTTTTTTGCATTACAACATTCGCTTCTTCTCAGGTGTATGTTAAGTCGAAACAAAATAATTTGACGGGGTAACGTGATAAGGAAAATAATTCGCTCGTAATTTAAAGGATTGGAGCGGTGTTGGCAAGAAGCAACTATCTTCGGTTAACGTTGTAGGCTTTAGACTCTTAGTGTGAAAACGGCTAGCAGGATCTTCTTTGATCTACCGTTGCTAAATACAAAAGTAATTAAAGAGCGGGAAAAGAGTACAAGAATAAAAGGGAACCAAATGAAATAATGAAAGAAAAGTGGAGAATTGCCTAAATTAATTTAAATTCATGACCATAGGCTGAGTTACAAAGAGTATTAGAAACAAATAAGGCTAAATTCCCTTTACTATTATGTAAGGCATTAATATAAATATTTTCTTTAATTAAAGAGTAGACAGTTCAATGTCTTTAATTATCACGAATCGTCCACTAAAAAAAAATATCATATAGATTATAGAGATGGTTTTTTTTAAAAAACTTAAACTAAAGAATTGCAACAAAAGTAATTTTTAATTCTACGGTTGCAAGTTAACATAATCAGTTATCATTAATTGTAAGATTAATAAACTGCTCTCCGCCAGCGGGTCGACGCCTCAGTATAACCAGTATAGCTTATAAGATAGTCACGCCAGTGTCTCTTGTGTTATGCAAATTCTTGAGACATGGCTTTAAATTTGTTTTGCTTATGGTTATAAACTTGTACAGGTATTCGCACTAGGGAAAGACTATCTTTGCCATTTTTATATGAACGTGGCCTATGAGAGTTGTTTGTAAGTCGTATTAATCTTGTACAATCTGGTCTAAATTTTTTCGGTGCACATATTAATTATTAGCTTATTCATAAGATAAAGAATTTTTAAAGTGGGTCGAGATGCATATACCTGCAGGATCCATACTACAAGCAAGGGTTAGCACTGTATTCTAACTGTTATCACTTCCTATTTAGAAAAGGCTTTGGGCTACATACGAAATCGTGCAATTACTTTAGCTAAAGAAGCAAAGTTTAACTCGAAGTGGTTTATAATTGCGTTATAGCGAGGAATGTATTTTTTAATGCTACATTGAAGTAACCCCAATAGTTAGTCATGCAACGTACAAGGTTTCACCAAGCAAAAAGTTTTTTTTCGTAGTAATTACTCAGTATGCATATCAACGCCGTGCGACAGCTGATTAAATATAATCGAGTTGACACTGGAGATTGATATATTTATAGTAGTTTAAACATATCAACCCAAAAAATCTTATGAGAAGATGAGTTAAAATGAATTTATTTCCTTTTTGAGCTGGCTCTAGTACAAAAACTTAAAAAGATGCTAACGACACACTGGGATGGACGAGTAAGCGTTAACCCACTTCTGGATGCTTTAAAAGAGATTTTAGTCAAAAGTTAATATTTCCGAAAGTAATGAGGCAGTTAGTGGCAACATTAGTCTCCCAGGCAGGTCACAATAATTACAGTACCATAAAGAATAGAATAATATTAAATGTCGATCACTATATAACTTTGTTTGTAAAGTAAGTGCTGTGCTATAATTTGCCCTAGAAGGACGAATTACCTTTTACCAAAGACAGTGGAGGTACATAAACAGCTTGAAAGGCAACTAAATTTTTTGGTTAAGTGAAACATTAAACTATATCTACGATTCCATTTTTCTGGGAGCAGTCACTACCTCCTTGTGCAAATTATTGTAATCCTTGAGAAAAAATTGTAGCAAAACCGTTAAACACCAAATTCGAGCTAAATTTTGTTTTAATGGTTATAAGCAACACTAATAAGGCTACCTTTGTTTTAAATGGGAAGTAAACAATATAAAAGCAAGCAATGTTCAAACCACGCTATAAGTATTTAAAATTCCAAATATAAATTAATTAGTATTGCTATAGTCCCGAGCTAGCGAGAATCTACAGTTTATATTTGTTAAAAAAATTGCCTTTTACTATTGTCCTATTGGTAAAAATTTACAAGTAAAATCTAAAGATCAATGTTTATGTTTCTTCCAACTTAGCCACTTTTACTAAAAAAAATTTTAAAAATCTTAAAAAAAATTATTAAAATAATTTTTATACAGTACTCTAATATTAAGATTATTTTTTTTGATAAAAAAAAAATCGTATATAATTTGAAAACGGTTGGTCCCACTATTTTATTCAAGCCTTCCACCTCCCTGACATCATATTTAATGTTGTGCGTCAACTTTAAGAAGTAATGTACAATTTTATAGCTCGTTGCACAGCCCACTTTGGTATTTATTACATTGACAATTAAACTCTTGTCCCTTACTTGTAGCTTTCCATCCCTTCTTTTAAAAAGTTTAACTTTTGCCTCTCAAGCTTGAAAGAAGTAAGTACTGCTTTGAAATAGTATAGAGGGCGTTTACAGTTAGTTTGATGTATTTTGCTTTTACCTAAGGAAGTAAAGGCATAATTTTTACTTTTCCACTCAGTAACTGTTTTTGAAAAAGTTCTTAGCTAACTCTGTAGTGCCCCCTTTATTGCTAGTAATCAAGCCTTCGCGACCTGTAGCTCTAAAGGTGTGGCAAACTCTTGTTATGGCAACAGTGAATTTTAATGGTCAGTTTCTCGAAAGGTTTCTTCAAAAATTTTTATTGGATGATTTAGACCAGAAGAGTTAATAAAAATGCATAAATTGCAGAACATATATACCGCCCTGACGGTGGGCTTCTTGTTACGTGGGTGCCTGTAGTCATTTTTCTGCGTCTTCTGCTTGCTCGCTTCTTTTCTATGGGTGGTTTCAAAGTTGCTGGCGCTCTGAGAGGGGTATGGTTGGACGTGGATGTCAAGAAAAGGGTTGAAACCAAGACAAAGAAGAAAAAAGAATTTGGAAAAGTGGTTTTACTAGGTTGGTATCCTGACTTTTTACTCTTATTAAATACCACCGTGAAATTGAGCTAACCTGTACATTTAAATAAGGCATGGAGGGATCTGGAAAAACCACTATTTTAAAACAAGCTAAAATTATTTACAGTAAGGGATTTAGTACTCTTGAGTTAACTGAATTTGCTCCTATAATCTTTTATAATATTTACGAATCTATGAAACTTTTAATTATAAACCGAAGGAAATTTTGTATAGCCGAGAAGGATGATGATATTTCCCAATTATGTGTATATAATATTTTTGTCTCTTGATTGTCTTTGCTGACTTCAATTAGGAGTTGGAAGATTTTTTGTTAATGCAAGACGTTAACGACCACTACCAATTTAACGAAAAAACTTATCAAACCATTATAAGGTTGTGGGCGTCCAGTTCCATTAAAAAGTGTTACGAGATGCGCTCCAAATTTAATTTAATGGACTCAGCAGAATAGTAAAGAAAGTTAAAAATTCTGCAAGTTTCTTCTCTTTAAGCTTACTATACAACAGTTACTTAAATGCTCTTTGTGATGGAAGAATTAACTTTACTGGGTATATACCCTCCGTAAAAGATATTTTAAAATGTCGATTACCTTCTGGTGATCTTTCGAGGCATAACTTTACCATAAAAGGTGAAGTTGTGTTTATTGAAGTTTTCAAGTTTCTAAAGGTATTGTAGGCAGGCATTTTGAATTTGTTGATATTGGAGGGCATCGCTCGCAACGAATAAAATGGATGCACTGCCTTCCGGGTTAATACATTAACATACTTTTTTATTACTAATAAACCAATTCATTAGAAGCGACTGCCACTTGTTTTATAGTTTCAGCCAGTGATTACGACCAAGGCGTAAGCCGCATACAGATTTATTTAACACGCAGAGCTATCTGTTTGCTACTTAGTTTTAACTAAAAGTTATATTAGAACCGCCTTCGGGAGGCTATGTATTTTTTTGAGGAAACACTTAACCAGGAGTTTTGTAAAGAGCACCCATTTATACTTTTGATAAACAAGATAGACTTGCTTAAGAAAAAGTTAAAAGTCATCCCTTTTAATGAGAATTTTCCAGAATATAAAGGTAAAGCAGCCCTACTTAGTTCAATATATCACAACTTTTGTGAATCTTTTTTAGGCGGCCCACATAATTTTGAGGAAGTCCAAAGCTTTATTTTAAGAAGTTTTCTTTCATTAAATGTGAATTCGAAGATACTCATATATCCTTACTTTACGCGCGCGATTGATACCGATTGCATGAAAAGTATTTTTTATGCAGTCAGCAATATAATTGTAAAGAATAATTTAAAAAAGTACTCTATTCTTTAGTAAAAACTATTTGACCATATCGAGTTTGCTTTTAGATTTTAACTTTTTATAAACCGCTCAGTATGAGGGAATAAAATATTATTTTTCATATTCGACTTAATTCGTTAAACAGCGCATATTAAAAACGATGCGCTAATGGACCTCAGCGCGTGTAGATCAAGAAAATCACTTTTACTATTCATCTAATGATTCTCTAGAACGTGTCTAATAAAAAGTTTTTGCATCTCAAAGAAAAATAGTAGTGCTTTAACTTAGAATTATATAAAGAATCTTCTGAAATTTTAGACCTCTTTTGGGTTCTAAAAGGGGTGCGTCTCCTAATATTTTTTTGGAAATAATGAGTATAAAATTACAAAGATTATTATAGCAATGCGGATTCAAGGGATATTAATTAAATAATCGAGCAGTTTTTAGTGTTGTGAAGTACCTTTTTTTGCATAAATTGTTAAAAAAAGGTAAGAAGACAATAAATTCCAAATTATTTTTATAAAGTACACAGTATAAGTTATAAAATATTTCGGGTTAATAAGAAACTTTTTAAAGATGGCCTAAGCTGGGGTATTAATTTGTAAAACTATGTAAATTTAGGTTATAAGTGATTAGACTTGATTTTACAAAAGGAACCTCTCTGTGTCAATAGCTTTGTAAAAAAAAATAGCGTAATATAAACTGAAAGTTGCCACAAAAGATACACCGGTCCATTTCTAAGTTGTGTAATCTGCTATATAAAGCAACCAGTTCGAATATAAGTTGGTGGAGAAGGGTATTACTCTTATAGTATTAGTGGATGCGAAGTGCTAAACTTTGGTTTTTATTAATTACGTAGTAAAACTGCCTACCTAAAGAAATATAATTACTTTCTAAATGCATAAAAAAGAAAACTTATTCAAATTAGGGAAGCGAAACGCTTTAAAGAGGCATCCAGTGCAAACAAGAAAAACTAATGATTTAGATATTTTTTAAAGATTAACACCTCAAGTTAGTTTTGATATAGCAAACACACTTTTTAACGCTATATTTTATAGTTTAAAAAAAAAAATAATCCTTTGCATTAAAATAGTCACAGTTAAACTTTGGTCAGTGTAAGGAGTTAATTGTGCAGTACATAATAGAAATATAACAACAGTAATATAAGTTAATACAAAGAAAATTTTTATGAAGTAGTTATTACAAGTAAAGGCCCATTTTTAAAATCTGTTACAAACGCGACTCAACTAAGAATAGTTCAAATTTAAGCAAGATTAACAGATTCATATATCTGCAACGCTGACGTACCACATAGTTTGAGCCTCATATCTTCGGGGTATAAACCTATTATTTTTGTTTTGAAAGCTGGGAACGTTAAAAAGCGCTAGCCTGCAGTAAATTTTTTTTCTTGTTGGGCTCGAACTTGACTTCGAGTTAACAATTTTGCGTTTTAACAGCTGTTCAAATAAAAATTGTGAAGAAACTTTTTCAAGTTATTATAATTAAATATAATATTATAAAACGATCATTTTTAATATTCTTTGGTGAAGGCTAGCTTTTAAAAAGCTGATATTGTTAAAGTTAATTCACGAATATATTTTAAAAGTTAGGGAGCGAAGCCGTAGTACAAAGTTTAGAAAAGTGTATGTAAATAGTACAGCCACCTAATGGTAAGGTATTTTTTTCTGCTCTTTGCTGGGTTCAATAGTTTGTTAGTTGCTAATCAGTTAAAACTTCTGTAGTGATTCTTCGTATATGTCTTCTAACGTTTTGTTAGAAGATGACCTCTGTAAGCTTCAGCCACTGAACGAAACTGCAGGTGTGTTTTACCTTACATACCTATAAACTATATAGATTCTGAATAATAATAGTTTATATATTATACGCTTATTATTTTTTTTGTTTTTAGTTTTTAACTGTATAAAGAATAGATTTAACAAGGGACTCATTTACACTTATTCAGGTTCTTGTTAATGATTCGGTTACACTTAAAAAGTTTTCTGTTTGCTACTTTATTCTTTAGGCCCTGCCTTAATAGGTGTTAATCCAATGAGGCCGATCGCAATTTATGGAAAGGATTTCATTGAGAGATATAATCGCTCGCAAGTTAACCTCACTTGATTAATTTCAATGCAAAAAAAATTATTATAAACTAAACTAAAAAGAACGTACGCGAACTACCTCCACACGTTTATGCAGTAGCCGAGCAGGCCTATCAGATTCTTGTCAACCAGCAACGTTCTGCTAGTATAATTGTTTCCGGGGAGAGCGGCTCTGGGAAAGTAACAATCATTTTGATATATTTGAGTATTAATAAAATTATAATTACCTTTTTAGACTGTTTCATGTCGGTATTTACTGGAGTACTTCGCTTCTGTGATTCCATTTTCCCACCACGAAATTTTAGGAAAAAGTGTTATTGAGCAGCATTTGCTATCCACCGGATTAATTTTAGAATCTTTTGGTCTCTGAACTTTTTTTTATTATATAAATTTAAATATATTATAAATTATTTTAAGGAAACGCCTCTACACTTCGTAATGCTAACAGTTCGCGTTTTGGAAAGTACATCCGCGTCCAGCTTGGTATCAGCGACTGTTGCTTTCCAAAAAAAAAAATTAAAAATTTCTACTGCTTAAATCTTTTTCAAGACGAATCCTTGAAAATTTGTGGTGCTCGCGTTGACACTTATTTATTAGAAAAGACTCGCGTTATTGCGCACGCTTTTGGGGAAAAAACGTTTCATATATTTTATCAGGTTTTTTATTTTTTTAAAAAAATTATAGCGTTCATCTTCCGATTAAGTTTTAATGATGCTCGTTCAATTGCACAAAAGCTTTGTGCTGGAGGAACTCAAGAACAACGATCTCGCTATTTCCTTACGGGCCTCACTAGAGAAAACTTTTACTATACCGTGCGAGATCAGTATCGCTATCGCTGCGAATTCTCGTCCTCAGTAGGTTTTTTAATTTACCAGCATTTAGATTTCGTTTTTTGATACATAAAATTTATGAAGAAATGCTTGTCGAGGCGAGACACTCAACGTACAGATAAGAATCATAAAATTCCTTTTTTTAAGGAGAGAAGGGCGACCAATTTAAATTTTGTATACTTTTTAAATTAATCTTTTTTCGCTTTCTCTTACTTTTTGTAAATTTCTTTATTATTAATTCCTTTAGCTGAGTTTACATGAAAAAACAATTGAGGATGAAGAGAGCGATTTTGAAAATACTATTTCTGCTTTGCGCGCACTTAATGTCGGCGAAGATCTACAGGTTTTCTTTTAATTAAAATATTTATATTTATTGCGCAAACAATTTTATCTAATTTTTTTAGGAAGATCTTTTCCGTATACTCGCAGGAATTCTTTATTTGGGGCAAATTTTTCCAGAAGAAAAATTTGGAAAAAGTTTTGTGGTTACTGGGCCGGGCTCGAGGTTCTTTAAATTATTATTTTTTGAAATTAATACGTATATTATTTTATTACTACTATAATTAATTATTCGAATTTTAAAATTACAACCTTAAATTTTTTTATTTTTTATTGTAAATCATTAGAGCGTAATATTATATATTATATATATATATATATCCACCTTTTATATTTTATTTGATTTTTGATTTTATGCATTAATTCAATTTTACAATTTACATTTTTTAATCGCACAGTGTAAGTAAAGCTGCTGAGTTACTTGGTGTGGCCCCAGCGCATCTTGCTAAACTTTTGCAGAACAAAAAGATCGTTGCTTTTCGAGATGTGATTTTTAATTTAATTATTATTAACTAATCAGTTTCACATCTTTTTTCTATTAAAATTAATTCCTACTTGCAAATTTTTTTTTTGGACAGACAATTTATTCACCAATCACAAGACGAGAATCTGAACAGCTCCGCGATTGTTTGTCTAAAGATATCTATAAACGCCTTTTTGATTGGCTTGTTTACAGAATTAACAGCCTTTTTAGTGAAAATGAAATTTTTACAATTGGTAATTTTATAATGCACTTATAAAAAACAAGATCTTTTTATAATTAATTTACTTTGTAGGCATTTTGGACATCTATGGCTTTGAGAAGTTTGAAGAAAATAGTTTAGAGCAGCTTTGCATCAACTACGCTAATGAAAAACTTCAGCAACTTTTTGTTTCTGTCGTTTTTAAAGTGGAACAACAAGTGCTTATTATATATAATTTAATTTATATAGAAACTATTAATCGAAATTATTATATAATTTATAATTTAAATTTGTTTAAGATTATTATTATTTAGTATTATTGCTATTATAATAGGTTTACTTTGAAGAGGGAATAGATTGGAGTTTCATAAAGTACGCAGACAATCACGAATGCATTGAGATGATGGAAGGATCTCCCGGAGTGTTTTCTTTGTTAAGCGAAGTTGCCTTTTATTAATATTATTATTTTTAATTAATTAATAATTCTTATAATTATTATTAATAAATTTTAATACATGTTAAATTTATTTAGTTGAATATTATTATTATAATTTTTAATCCTTTAAATTTATTTAGTTTTTAATGTTATTATTATAATTAAATTATTAATCCATCCAATTTATTTTAATAATTTATTGAATTTTTTGTTTTCTATTTTTATTAAACTTGCTATTATTACTATTAAATTTATCTAATTTTTTTATTGAGAGTATTATTATTAGTATTTTATTAAAAATTATACATCTATTTATTCTAATATTTTAAACCCATTATAATTATATGAATTATAAATTTTTTTAAATTAACATTATAAAATTAATTATTGTTGTTATTATATCTTACTTTCTAGCAATGCTTTCTGAATCGCACTTGCTCCGATGAGAAAGCCTTCACTGAGCGGCTTTACAATACTTTTAAAGCAAATCCATATTTTCTTGGGGAAAAGTCAGGGGCGTCCTCGCGGCTCTTTACTATTCGCCACTACGCCATGGACGTTTCCTATTCGACTGCGCGTATTTTTATCATTATTATAAGCCAATAAGATGACAAGATGCATAACAAAAAATATAATAAAATGCTCTATTTTATTGATTTTATGTTTTTGTAGAATTTATGGAAAAGAATATGGATCATCTCGGATTTGAATATGTGGAATTGATGCGCTCGTCTCGCTATGAGTTTGTAAGGAATCTATTTCTTGAGGTTTACTTATTGTTATTATTATTATTACTATTATTATTATTATTATGAATGTATATTTTTTTAGTGCGATGAGGGGATTAAGAAAACCACCGTTACTTTAAGCTTCAAAGTTGCACTAATTTAAATTTTTTTTTAATGTCTTTTTATAATTTTTTTTTGTTTTTATTTATTTCAAGAATTCACTCACAACGTTGATCGATGCGCTTTCTAAAACGGAATCTCACTTTGTTCGGTGCTTAAAACCCAACGCGTGTCAGAGCGGTGTATTTGTGAATGAGGAAGTTTGTTTCAATCATTATTGCGTTTTATTTTTTTTTTCTCGCTAGAATTATTTTGCTTTGCTATTTAGCGAAAAAGAAAAGTTATTGATAAAAATAATTCAAAATTTACTTGTTTGATGGCGCGATGGTTTTACAGCAACTCCACGCCTCTGGGTTTTTTTTACTACAACTATTTTTTTTTTTTTTTTAATTTCATTTTAGAATTGTTGATGCCGTTCGCATTGCTCAGGCGAGCTACCCGTACAAATATATGTACTCGGATTTTATAAAAAAGTTTTAATTTCTTATATTAATTTAAGGATTTATGTAATAGTAATCTTTTGTACAGATACTCCATTCTTATAGGCCCCTCCGATCCACGTGCGACACTGCGCGAAACTGTAGAAGCTGCCTTAAGCCGACTCTTCTCGCCGCTCTGCACGGACGTTCAGTTCGGACGGACAATGGTC
The DNA here is from genome assembly GCF_036711695.1 of Zophobas morio. Classification (NCBI taxonomy): domain Eukaryota; kingdom Metazoa; phylum Arthropoda; class Insecta; order Coleoptera; family Tenebrionidae; genus Zophobas; species Zophobas morio. Next base: position 96,409 of record NW_026972171.1, on the reverse strand, counting down.
TTTCTAAGGACCCAAAAGGCACGTGCTTTCCATTCATTGATTTGTTTTATGAAATTTTTCCTGCAGATTTCTTCGCTTGACTTATTAATCTCCGAAAAAAGAGAATTTTCCTCCACTTGCATTCAAAGTTTTTTAAGATTTTTTTTGCGAAAAGAAAGCAAAAAGGTTATTTTGTTATTAATAAAGTTATATATTGTTAGACTTATATTATTTCCTAATATATACAAAAAGAATCTCGTGAGAGCTTGCGTACAGCTCCAAACTTTTTTTCGTGGGCTATTAGCACGTGGTAACTATAAGGCTGTTACTGGGACCCTCGCGGTGTGCCAAACATGTATTATTTTTCTTTATTGGTTTTTTTTTTATAGTTATTATAATCTTGAGCCAGTCGTTCGCACGGCGTTATTAATAAAAAAACGGAACTTTTATGTTCTTCACGTGATTCATCTTCAAAGTTTTTCCCGAAAAGTCATATTACTGCAGGAAAAAAAGTATAAGAATGCCGTTAGAACAGTAATTTTTGGTAACGCTTATTGGTTACTCGTGTTTAGAACATTTTTTATAGGGAATTTTTTAAAAAAAAAGATTAATTTTAAAAATTTTTTAAAAGCGCATTCGCTTCTGACAACTGCTTGCTTATAATATTTATTTATTTAATTTTTGTTCTGATCTTTGAAAATTGTATTACTTCAGCTTATAAAAGTTATAGAGGAAGAACTCAATTTCTTAAAATTAAAAGAGCCGCCCTTGTTTTACAAAAAGGTTTTTTCTTTTTATATTAACTAGTTTAAGTCGAGAAGCCATCTACCAATTAGCTTGCCGATTTTGGATCGCAAAATGCAAATCTAGAAGCCAACAGGGGCTCGAGATTCAAAAATTAAGAAATTTAATTCAACGCCTTCAAGGTAAAAAAAAGTTGTTTTATAAGAAATTTAGGTAAAAAAAGAACTTGCCTTTTTTTGAAGGCGCGTCAAGTACAGCAGCAGCGCCAGTTAAAGATTACAATAAAATCTGTGAAAGTCTCTCTGAAGCTCGTCCAATTAGCATCCACGAAGAAAAACTGTATGACGATGTGCTCCATTTAGTCACGGACGGGCTTCCGGATTCAAAATTTGAATCACATGGCTCTTCAGCTTTGAAATACTTTGCGGAACGAGATCAAGCGGGATCGACACGGATTGTTTTTCAGGGCCAATCCGTAGTAGTGACGGTCACCAGCTCTGCCTCTAGTCCTCATACACTCTACTTAAATCTTTGTGGGCTGGCTAAAGAGGATTTCCATAAAGTGAATGTCGTCCTTACTAATCAACCAACTTCAGAATTTTTAAATTCTTTTCTCATTTCATCTCAAATAAAAATGATTTCCAAATCGCTGAAGGCGCACCAGCAGAGCTCTTTTGGCAGTAAAGTTTGTGATTCGCTTTCAAGCGAAGATGAGGATCCAGCCGCTTTGGATAAGTTGGACGATTATAATTCTCTAAATATTAGTGAATCGTGGAATTGGACTGTAAGCGATTCACTGCGATTTACTAATTCTTCGATGTATATACTAATTCTTATATATATATTTAATTCACAGAGCCCTTTATAAAAATCCGCTTTATAAGTAATTTAAGGGAAAAGAACTTTATAATCTAAACTTTGAGCTTTTGCACGCTTCTAAAATCAAATGCCTTTCCTTTTATATAAAAAGAGTTTTTTATACTTCTAACTTTTTTTTTTTTTGACGCAAAAGTTAATAAAAATATTGACATATATTTTTTTCTTGAGCGCCTTTATATTTATGATCTGCTTACTGGTTTCACAATGTTTACTAAAAATTTTATATTTTTCAATACGTAGAGGTAGACTATTCCTGGAATTGTATAGAAAAGACTAGGTCCTTCTAAAACGTTAACATGTATTAGGATATTCTTACACACTGCAGTCTTGAATTTAGTAAACCTTGACATCTTTTCATAAAGCAATAAGTTTTAACTCCGTGATAAAATACCAAAAATATATAAATATTTTTGGCAAAAGTTTTCTTTTAATAAATAATTCTTTTGTTAATATATTCCCTCTAACCTTCCGTGTAAACAGTTTTAAAATTGCTTTCAGTTTTTCTAATAAAGTTTTATTTTTATAAATTATTTCGCCTAACTTTCCGTGTGGTAGGGAATTAAAAAAATTTCTTGCATAAACTAACGCATCTTTCCAGTGCAGCAGCTTTTCTGGTGCATGTAAACATATATTGCCGGAAAGAACAACTCTCCGGCAAAATATAACTTTATTATTTAAACATCTTTAAAGATGAATATAAGTTGGTATTAAAAGCTTACTTACGTCGCCTTTTAGTATAATTAAACCTTACTAACTTAAAGCATTACGCTTTAAATATTTCTTTAAATGACAACATTTCCAGTGATTTATCCAATGTACGTGTTTTTAATAGTTTTCATCTTTTATTTTTTCCACAACTCTTATTAAATCCCGTAGACGAAAAGAATAGAAATAAAGAAGTTGTTAAACATAAATATAGAGACTTGATTGCCGTTGCTTACAAGGTATCCTCATATATTGCCGATTAATCGAGAGGATGTAGTGCTATTCATTCGCTTTTAAAATTACAATCGAGGAAATTACTAAACGGAATGCTTAAAAATTGTTTTTATTTACCAAAGTTGCCTAGTTAGTAATAATTTTTGACTTAATTTTAGTATATAATAATTTTTAAATCAAGAAAATAATTTTTAACTTTGTTGCTTACATTCTTGAGGATTCCTTCTAAGATATAAACGACATAAAAGCAGCAACCGACTCAGAAAAAAAAGCTTTAGTTTTATAAACTTGTTATAAAGTTTTTGAAAAATCATACATGATAGATTGATACATTGACTAATAGCTTTAGAAGTCGTAGGCTTTTAATCGAAAAATAATTTTATATATCATAAATATTAGCATTACGATAGTATTGCCATTAAGGCTATCTCAAGTTAAGCTTCTAAAAGAACTTATCCCTTATTACTTCGCTTAAATATTGGCTTGTATCTTATACGATATATATTCATATGCAGGATAAAGTTTTATATACTTACTCTGCAGACCTTGTAATTTAACTAAATTATTTTCACTCTTGGTTGCCATAACTTATTGCTATGTAAATTTTGTGTATATGCTTAAGATGTATTATATTAACCAAAACATGTAACAGGTACTCAGGGCCTCCTCTCTAAGTTATTACAAACAATTTCTACATTAGTTCATTTTTGGGAACTTCGTTAAATCATACAATCAATTTTAGAGGACACATGCTCCATCTAAAATTGCTTGTCTGATTGTTTAAAATTTTCATGCAAAAAGATTATGAGGATCTCTTACTGATATATGCTCACTAATGTAGATATAAACATAAAATATTTCAAAAATATAAACCGATAAATATAATTTATAAAAAACTGAGCCTACATTAACGCTTACATTAAAGAGCACTACAAGATTTTAGTTTCACCATAACGAATGGCAGCGTGAAATTGAGTAGGTGGCGCACACGTTGTAGCAAAGTATATAGAAAGGAGGGGAGACCTGAGATAATAATTTGGAGAGGTAAATCGACTAAATTTAAAAGGAAACTGTGAATTTTGTACACCGTAATGACTATCTGAATGTTAAAATTTCTTTTGGTCTAATATCTCCTTATAGAAGTATGACCACTACCATTGTGCAAAGCAGTTAACAAGAAATCCAGTTTTTGCTATAGCCTTTTTCGATTAAGACGAAGCCAGCGCCACGCTAATGTCACTGCACATTTTATCGAGCCCCGAGAATTATACTACGGATTTTATAGGTTTTACTCTTGCAGATAACTTACTACTGACCTTAACGTTAACTTTATAATACTTTTTCAAAGCCTGTGGAACTATTATTTAGCAGAAGTCATGCAAGCATTGACTGTGTGCTCTCTCCATAGGCTGAAAGCGTTATAGTGCTACTTTATAATTTTACGACTGCAGGTCTCCATTAATACACGCTCTAAGTTTCAAAAAGGGTAGGGTTACTAATAAATAAAAGCTTGAAAGAAGTGCAATTAAGTTTATAAACGAAATTGTGCTTGATAATTTGTCGCGTTAGTAATTTTCCTAGATCATATAATAATAATAAACTTTTTGTTTCCCAAACCTTTTTTTACTACAAGCGTGTAAAAGGGCATGTAAAATTTTGCCCAGTAGAATATAAATACTTCAATAAAGGAAATTTCTTTAACCGCGACTACAGAGTTGCTATCGTTCTTGAAACCGCCAGCAGAAAAATCGCTTATGCGGTTTGAAACTACCAATATCGAGACTGTGGATTTACTAATTCTGCTAGATTTAAGGATATACACTCTTTTTAAATAAAAAAAGAAAATACAAATTTTTGAGAAAATTGTTTAGTATTTGCACAAAGTATATAATTAAAATAAAAGTAAAAAAATTTATTTATGAGAAATGTAACTAAGTAAGGTACAACAAAATAAAAGTTATTTTTCTATCACAGTTCACCTTTTTTGCTTATATACGAGAAAAGCACCATCTCATGAGTTACTTTTGATAAGTTATTGGTAGTTCGGGATGGCCCTTCCTAAGCAGGGCCTTCCTTTAGCGTAAAGCTCGAGCGCCGACTTTTTATAACTTATTCTTCCTTTAGTCCCCGTTAAAACCGTCTAAAGCTTTTAATATAGTTTACTGTTAATGTTTAACACTTTCAGCCTTCTAAAGTTTTTAAGGAATTAAATTAAAGCTATGCCTACGATCCCCAAAGAAGTTATTCCCTTGATCGGAAGCACGGCTATAATTAGTTATGTATTAGCTTAAATAAAATAAATGAGTTCATTTAAATTGGCGACATAATATCTTATTCTTCTCCTTTACCTTTGTTTTGATATCTGCCTATCTATCGTAAAATATAACTCTTGCATTTTGAAGTTCAAGCTTTATATGTTAATAATTAATACTTTATACCTTTATTTTTATAAAGATATCACTCAGAATGGTGTGACGATACCTGTTGATTGCATGGCTCCTCTTAAAGTTGAAACCGTTCATAATAATCGAGAAATTTCTGAGGCCTTAAGGGCTCTACCTGCTGTAATTATAGTTTCTTTGTAACTTAATGAAGTTGTCGAAGAAAATAGAACACTAACATTTTATTATAATTACGATAAAAGTAAACATATGTTAAATTTTATAATTTTTTGGAGACTGCTCGCACCTAACTTTTATCTTTTATTTATATATTAATTTTAAAGCCCAGTAAACTTCTACCTTCGGGGAAATTTTGGATCATTGAAGACTATAATACACAGAAGAAGACTCAGCAGAGACCTTTGAATTACTATCGTTACTCAGGTTTTTTCTGTTTTTCCTTTGAACATTTGTAAAGAATTTAATTTCTAATTATTATTATACAATTCTAACAGCTAAATCAGCTGAGCAACTTGATAAAGAAATTGAGTATGACGTCGATGACGAGGACCTTGCTTGGCTTGCTGAAGTTAATGTTCAGAGAGAGCGGGAGGGATTGGGAAAAGTCACTCCACAAATGTTTGAATATGCGATAGATCGTTTGGAAAAAGGTTAGATATTTTAATTTAGGCTACTGACCGCATTCGCTAGACTTTATAAATTACAAACAATTACTTTTGCAAAACTTTTTGTTATATTTTTTATTATTATTAATAATTCTTGAATAATTACTTTTGTAAAGAAACTCTAACCTTTTATGTTTATTAAATTTTTTAAGATTATTTTTGGCTTAGAATTTGTGCATATTAATAGTTCTAATTATCCTTTCAAAGAGTCTTTATATTGCTAAATTAAAAGTTATTGAAAATTTTTATTTATATTTTTCAAAAAAAATTAGCTAAACTTTGTATTTATTTAAAATTATTAAACACTTTTTTTGCTAAATTTTTGAAAATTAAAATTTATTGAAAATTTAAAATTAAAATGAAAATTATATTGCTAAATTTTTTGTAATTATTACTAATTAATAAACAATTACTTTCTGCAAAGAATCTTTTTTTTTGAGCCACGCTCAAGGAATTCATGGCTCCTTGCCGGTTGACGAAAATGCTGTTTGTTGCATTTGCCGGGATGGCGAGTGTGAAAACACCAACGCGATTTTATTTTGTGATGCGTGCAATATTCCCGGTGATTTTTTTTACACTTTTATAAATTTTAAATAATTTAATAAATTTTAATTTTCCGGAACTTTTAAAAAGACGTAAGGAAAAAATGTAAATAAAATTTAAATGAAATAAAAATGTTAAAAACTTTAGTTTGAATCTTTAATATTTAAAATTTTTAAAATACTTTTAATTAAACTTTTTTTTACGTAAAGTACTTAATTTGAACAAATCGTATATGACTTGGGTTTTTGAAATTCGTTTAAATTTTTTTTAATACACTTTTTATTGTTTTTATAATAATTTTGTTGAATTATTTTCTTATAGAAACTACAATTGAAAAAAATATAAACTTTTATAAATATTTTATTTTTTTACAAATATTTAAGGTTTACTTAATTATTTTATTAAAAGTTGTAATAAACTAGCAATTGTACTATGATTTTTCCTTTTTATCGATGTTTGTCATTACAATTATTTTAATTTTTTTATTAATAAAATTTAATGTCTAAATATTTTATTGCAAAAGTTTTATTAATAAATAAATAATTTTAGACATTCTTTTACTTGAATTAGTTTTATCATATTTTTGTAAAACCAAGAAAACATTTTTTAAGCGTTTACAATAATTATCAATCTCAAGTTTATGATTAATATTATCCAAAACTTACAAAAAATTTAAATTTTGATTTATTTTTTAACAAAATTACTAATTTTTTATATTTTTTTAATTTTTTTAATTATATTAATTAAAAAAAACTTTATTATACAGAACGGAGTGCATTTGTTACTTTTTTAATTTCTGATTAATAAATTACTCGAAAATAAGAGTTTTGAAGTTTTAAATTTTTTTTAAACTAAAATATATTTTTTTAATTTTTTAAATTTTTAATACGTAATTTATATATTTTTTAATTCTCACTTTTTAATAGTTAAAGTATTCTCTCTAATTTTATTATATTTTCTAACAAACGATTATTTATAGATATTAATATACTAACTTAATTTTTTATTAAAGATTTAAATTTTTTTTACTTTTTCAAAATTAATCATTAATTTATAATAAAAGTATTTTTTCTTTTTAGATTAAAGGATTTATGACATTTTTAAAATAAATAATTAAGTTAAAATAAAAATAATTATAAAAAGATATTTAATTTTAAAAAAAAAAACTTTTATAATATTATTAAACATAATGCAATAATAATAATTTCAAATTCATAAAACAGCTTTGCTAATTTTTCTTTCAAAAAGTAATTCTTTTTATAATTAAGGAAGCTGAATAAATTTACATTATAATAAAATGAAAAGTATTATTATTTTTTAAAAATATATATTTTTTTAAGAAATAAACAAAGATAAATTAATAATTACAAAGAAAAATATGTAAATTTAGAATAATTATTTTTACTTTAAAAAAAAACTAAAGTTAATATTATTATTAAAAATAAAAGGATTAATATGAATGTTGTATATAAAATAATACTTTAATAAATAAATAAAATCTTTTTTTTCAAAATTTTTAAACTATTTCAGTTGAAATTGAAAAGCTTTTAAAAAAGTATATAAGAAAAATTTATAAATTAAATTTTTATTTTATGTTCAAACTTTTAGTAATAAAAATAAGTAAAAAGAATAACAAGAAAAATAGTAATTTTTTTAACAAAAGATTTACTAAGAAATTACGTTTGTTAGTAAATTTCTAATATTTATATATTTATTTATAGTAAGTAATTATAATAAAAAAGATTTATTAAAGTTTTACTGATTTTTACTGAAATGAAAATATTATTGCAATATATTAAAAAGTATAATAAAGATCTCCTATTTATTTGTAATTTGTAAAAAAAAATTTTAATTTCTAAAAGTAATAAAATTACGTTAAAAAAAGATTTATTAAAGCTATAACGATTTCTATTTAAAAATTTTTATTAATTTATTTTTGAATTTTAATTGTTTTTTAACTAATAAAATAATAAATTTAATTAAATTATTACTTTATATATAATATACTATTTAAACTTTTCTAAAGAAAAATTATTATAAAGTTATTACTCTTAACTTTAAATATAAAATTTATTTTTTAATACTAACATATAAATTTAGTAAACTTTATAATAATTTATTTCCTTTCACTACAAATTTAAATCAATTAAAAAAAAATATTATAACATTTTATGTTTTAATATAAATTTTAATTATTCTAAAAAAAAAGTTTTTTAATTTCTATATAGTTAAAGTTTTATATATATATATTTTGATTTTCTATTAATTTATTTTTTATCATTTTTTAGATCTTTATAATCTTTTTTAATTTTGTAATCGTAATTGATGTGTTAATTACATATAAAGTAAATTTTATTAAAATTAACTATTTATAAAAAAATTTACTTATTTTGCATTACTTTATAATATTTTTATTAAAAACTCACTATTATAAAAAAAAAGTTTTTTTTTTTGCATTACTTTCTTATAATATTTTATTAAAGATTTAATATTTTTAAAAAATTTGAAATATTTTTTATTACTTTATTATAATATTTCTATTTTTATAGATTTACTATATAAAAAAATTGGATTTAATTTGCCTCTCGCTTTTATGCAATAAAATGATTTTTTTGCATTACTTTATTATAATATTTATTTTTAAAGTTTTACTATTTATATAAAAATGAATTTGTTTTAATTTATTATAATTTTTTTATTAAAGATTTACTATCAGTATAAAGATTATTTATAATATTTATTATTAAAGATTTGCTCTTTGTATAATAAATGAATTTTGTTTTACTTTATATTAATATTTTTATTAAAGGTTTACTTATTACACAAAAAAATAAGTTTTTGGGTTTAAATTCAATTTTTTTTCCTGTTAATCTTTTTTACTCTAAAATTTACAATAAACAAAATTTACATGAATTAATTATATAAATTTTTTTTTTCAATATATTATAATTTTTTAAATTAAATATTTACTAAAAAAATGTTTTTTTTGCATTCATTAATGTCACTTAAGATGTACTAAATATAAAGATAAATTCTTTTTTACCTTTATATATATAACTTTTTTATAATTAACTAACTTTTAAAAAAATTTTCGCCTCAATTAATTATAAATTTTTTAATTAAAAATTTCTTCAAAAAATTTTGTATTTATTTTAAATTTTGGATAACAGATTTACTTATTTAAAAAATTGAATTTTTTTTTCCAAGTTCACCAAGAATGCTACGGCGTGCCTTTCATTCCTGAAGGCCAATGGCTGTGCCGACGGTGCCAGTTGTCCCCGTCAACACCAATCAGCTGCGTTTTGTGCCCTAACAAAGGAGGCGCCTTCAAGCAGACGACGAAAGGGTTTCCTATTTTTTTCCCTAACTTTCAATGAATTATTTTTATAATTTTATTTTTAATTTTATATTATCTTTACAATAATTATTAGTATTATTAAATCATTATGTTGTTCGACCTTATTGAGTTTCCTCTTATTCTTTTCCGAACTTGTGAAGATTAAGATTTTTTTATTACTTTTTTTAAAATTTCATTATTTTTTTTTAATGCAATAATTTCATTGGATTTTATCTAGTTTAATTTTTCCATGAACTTTCGATGTTTTAAATTTTTTTAATTATTTTTTTATCATTTTTAATATTTATGTTTTTGGATTGGGTCCCCCTCATTTTATTTCTCGAACATAATATGATCCTCAATTTTATAAATATTATTATTTTTAGTTATTATTGTTATATTTGAATACTACAATTTCTACTTTGCATTTATTAAGTTTTCATCTTCTTTCCAGAATTTTCGTTAATTTAATTTTTTTAATTTCTCTTGCAATAAAATTTTTACTTCAAATTAAAAATAATAATTTTTTTTTGATTATCAATTGTTTTATACTTTTTATTTTTATTGTTTTTATAATATATTTTATTTTTTTCAAAAGCAAATTTATTTTTTATGTTTATTAAAAAAATATTTATTGGTATAATATTAATTTTTATCATAAATTTATTATATCCGTTTTTTTTTTAGTACTATAAAAATATTTTTCAAATATTTTTTTTATAAAATTAGAAAGCAAAAGTTTTTTTTTTCAAACTTACATGCAATAAATTTTTAAACTTTTAAGTAGATCTAAGAAGATTTTTTATAATTGTATAATTTATTTATTAATTTTTATAGATTTAACAATAATTTATTATTTTATTTTTTTGAATCGGTTAAATCATTTCGAAATCTTTAAGTAAATCCAAAAACACGTATTTTTCGTATTAATTTTTTCCTTTCACTTTTATAGATTTTATAATTAACTAATTTCATTTTTGAAAGTTAATATGAATACATTTTTATAATTTTTTTTTCTACTCCCGTGTAGATTTTTTAATTTATTAATTTTTCCTTTATATTTATCTTTTGAAACGGTAAAGCCATTTTAAAATTTGTAAGTAAATTTATAAACACATTCTTGTATCACGTTTTCTATACTTTTATTGATTTTATATTTAATTTATTTTTATCTTTTATAGTTTTACTTATGTTTTTGTAAGTTTACATACATAAAAGTTCTAATAATAAAAGTTTATACCTTTAATTTATTTAGAGCCGCATTTTTGAGTTTTTTAAGTCTAAACACATTTTTATAATCTTTATAAATTTTTATTTGATTTGAAATTTTTAGGTAAATTCCAAACTTTTTTTATAATTTTTTTTTTATAATTTTTTCTACACTTTTTTTAAATTCTAGTTCTTATTAATTTATATTTGTTTTTTAATATTTTTTAAAAGATTTTGTAAATATCAATGTAATTTTTAGACAATTATACATAATTTTGTTTGTAGACTTTTTTATGTACACTTTTTAGATTCTATTATCAATTATTTCTTAATTTTTCTTTCTAAATCTTTTTGAATGGTAGAGTTATTTTACAAACTTATAAGTAAACTTAGAAACATTTTAGTTTTTATATATTTTTTAAAGTCTATTCAGCTGTAGAGTTTGAAAATTAATTTTTTCATCTACACTTTTATTGATTTTATTATTAATTAATTTTAAATATTTTTTTTAAATCTTTTGGAGCCATTTAGAAACTTTCAAGTGATTTTAAAAATTAAAATTTGAAATTAAGTAAATTCAAGAAATCTTTAAATTTTTTCTGTGGAATCTTATAGGTTTTATAATTATCGCTTTAAAAAAATCTATAGAGCCTGGGCGCACGTTGCCTGCGCTCTATGGATTCCCGAAGCTCATTTTGCCAACGACATTGTGGTCGAGCCCATCAACATTGACGAAATTCCTAAGGCAAGATTTAAACTTTGTTGCTCCATTTGCGGGTATTTTTATAAATTTTATAATTAAATTTTATAAATTTTTATGTAAAAGTGAAATAAATTTATATTTTGTGAGAGAATTGTTTCTTTTACACTTTTTTATTATGGCGTGTGAAACTGTGATTCTTTTTTGTACAGTTGTGGCTTTTTTTTTAAAATTCAAATAAAAATGTACAGTAATTATATATATTCTTAAAGCTTGCTTAAATATTTATTTTTTTGTGCACGTGATATTATTTTCTCTTATTTTATACATTATTAAAATTATTTTAGAATTAATATTTTTTATTTTGTTTATAAATGCGAACGTTTAAACATTAAATTTTATGATTTTAAAAATTCCCTTTTTTACTATTATTATAGAAAAGTTATATTTATTTTTAAAAGATTAAGAAACTATAACTAATTTGTTTTTTTTTTGACTATTTTTATAGATATTAATTTTTTGTTTTATAAAAAATTTTATTTAAGTATATTTTTTAAAGCTTACATTTTTTAGCTTACTTTTTTTTATTTAAAAGTTTGTGCGTTCTGGTGCGTCTGGAATTTTATAAAGTTTTACTTTAATTAAAGTTAATTCGAAATTTAATATTTTTTTTGAAATTTATAAAATTATCATAAATCGTTTAATTTTTATTTATTATATTTATAATTATTTGTTATATTTTAAGTCTTAAAAATAATAAAATGAAGATAAAATGAAATAATAAAGAGTTTTATATGAAGAAATAAAAATTTTAAAAAATAATATAGAATATAAATATAATAGTAAAGTGTTAGGAATTAAGAAATTAAAATAAATATAAAATTATATGCTAAAAAAAAAAGTTATAATATTATTTACGAAAAAAAAATTATTTAATAAAAATTATTGATTATGAAAAAATAATTTTCACAATAATAAAATTTCTATTTTGTTTTTTTTTCCAATTTATGTTTTATTAGGAGGAAAGGCGCGTGCATCCAGTGCCACAAGCAAACTTGCTACACGGCCTACCACGTGACCTGTGCACAACGCGCGGATCTTTATATGAAGATTGAATCTGTTGAAGGGTTCACTAAAAAAATAAATAATAAAAAGGATTTTTTTAAAAGAATATTAATAAATTGTATAACAATTTTAGTCAACTATAAATTTTGAACTATTAATTTTTATTATTACTGAATTTAGAAACTTTATTAATTTATTATTTTTATTAATATTAATTTCTAATTTGGATTTATTAATTTTTTTTAATTAAATGTAAAAGTTATATTTAAAATGTTTTTAGTCTTTTTTTTTATAATATCAAAAACTTTTTAAAGATTTGTGATTATTTTTAAATAAAGTAGTGTAGCGAGAAGGGTCGGTGCCTTATTTATTATCTTCATTATAAATTAAGTTAATATTAATCATTAAATAATACTAAGTATGAATAGACAAAATTTGTATAAATGTTTATAATACTAAATTTTTAAATTGATGTTTACAGTTTTAAAAAAAGAAATTTAAAATATAAATATATATATATTAACTACTCAAACAAGAATAGCATATAACCAATAATTATATATTTATATATAATAACAATACAAAGTAAAAAAGTGTAATAATAAATGATAAATATATAAAATCTATTAAAATTCTGTTAAATACACAAAAAGTACAAAGATACAATAATTTATATTAAATTTTTTATAGATAAAAATAATATGAACAAAATATTAATTTTTTAACCATTGAAATAATTTTAATAAAATATTTAATCAAAACTTACAAAAATATTTTTCTTTAGAGATTTTCTATTGAAAAATAAAATCAACTAAAAAAAATCTCTACTTTTTCATATTAATTTAAAGTTTATAATTAATTATAGAGGATTTAAATGAAAACGCAATAGATTTTTTGTAAAAAAAATATCTTAAAAAAATTTGTAACAAAAAAGAGAAAATACAAACTTTTAATAAAAAAATTAAACTCAATTACTTTTAATTTTAAAAAATAATAATTATAACTCTTAAAAGAATTTTTTTATTTAATTTATTTAACGAAATTTTTTTTATAGTTTTATTTTTCATTATTGTTAAATATTTTTTTGGCTTTTTTTAATTGAACATATAAATAATGAAATTTACACATATTATAGTATTTTTTAGTATTTTTGATGATTTTTATTTTATATAAAAATTTATATCTTATACTTATTTCATTGTTTAATAAATAATATCTATTTCTATTTATTTTTATAAGTATAACGTTCTTTTGTTCAACTTTGTATATTCTATAAATATTTATATTTTTTATAGTGTGGAAGTTTTTTTAAATTTAAGTATAAATAATAAAAATTTATGTATTTATTATCATTTTTTTTTTGTTACCGATTTTATATTGATTCTTATATTCATATAAAGTTTTTCTATTCAATTCGATGGTTACTCTTATTATTTTTTTTATAGTACAAGTTGTTTTTATTTTTTATATAATAATAATAATATAATAATTATCGATAATAATAAACATTTGCGTTCAAGTTATTTTTTACACTATAAAAACTAACAATAAATAATATTTTTTACAAAATTTACACTCTTAGTTTGGAGCATCCCAACAAAATTTCTTACTGTGAAGCTCATACTCCCGCCAATAGCAGCGGCTTTCACTTTTCTTCTGTACTATTTTATTTATTATAGATAATTATTACAATTATTTTATTATTATTATATTAATAATCATTTTTATTACTTTTTTTACTTTATTATTTTTCATTATACAATTTTTTTTTTACTATTGATTATTATTGTTTATCATTATATTTTTCTTATTATTATTTATCATATTATTATTTCTTTGTTTTTTTTTATTATTATTATATTATTTCCCATATATTCTCTAGTGAATTGTTATTATTTTTTTCTTATGTTTATATTATTTTTCGTTCTATTTTCCATATATCTATTAATTATTTTTACTTCTTAATCTTTTCTTATTTATATTTTTTTTATTATTTATATTTTTTAAAATATTTAAAACTTCTTATTACCAATAATAATATTTATTATTAACTTATTTACCAAAAAGTATTATGATATTATTATTATTTCCTATTCTCTTAAATTTATTATTTTTTCTTAAAATATTTATTTATTTTTATTTTTTATTGTTTTCTATTATTTTGTAGACGCGATTAAAAAAGAAAAGGAAAACGTCATATGACAATGCAAGTATTTTATTTATTATAAAGCTATAAAGTTTATTATTTTGATAATTATTATTATATTTTTAATTTTTTAATTATTATATATTTAATTTTTTTTTATTAACTAAACCATTTTGTTATTTATTTATTATTATTTACTATTTATTTTGTTTTTATTATTGCACTAAAACTATACAAGTTTATTATTATTATATATTTTTATTTATACTATTTTCTATATTATTATAAACTTTTTAATATGTTCTCTTGTTCTCTTTATACTTTATTATATTTTTATATTATTATTTACTTTTTATATTGTGTTTTGTTATTTCACTAAAATTATACGAGTTTATTTATATTTTCTAGTTCTTTTTATATTTATTATACTTCATTATTATTTACTTTTTACATTGTTTTTGTTATTTTACAAAAGCTTTACAAGTTTATTTTTATTATTATATATTATTGCTTTACTATTTATAATATTTAACTTTTTTAATATTTTTTATTGTTATATTATATTTATTAATTATTATTTTTCTTTTCCTTATTCACTTTATAACATGTTTATTATTATTATGTTATTTAGTTTATTTACTTTTTATATATATACTTTTTAACTATAATTATTATTTAATTTTTTTAAATATGTTGTTAGCACGGTTTTTGTAGATAATAATTATACTTTTTTCAAAGATTCTTGATTCTTTTTTTTATTCATCATATTTAATATAAAAGTTTTTTACAAGTATTTTTATTATTAGAAAATAATTATTATTTATATTCATAAAAAAAAAGTTTTTTTATCTTCATTAATTTTTTTAGTAATATTTTAATAAAATATATCTTTTGTGTTTCTTCCCTTTTATTATTTTTAATTCGTAATAATTATGATATTATTATATTTTTACTTTTGTAAATCTTTTTATTAGTTTGTATCTTTTATTTATTATATTGAAAAATATTTTATATTCATATTTATATTTTATATATTAATTTACATTTTTAATACTATTTTTTTTATAAGTTTAATATTTTTTATATTTTGTAAATCTTTTTTATGAATCTTTTTTTTTTGATCAGTTTTTATACTTCATTTAAAATTTTTACTTTTTAATAATTTTGATTTTGAATATTTTTAAAATTTTTTAAAATGATTATTTATTATATTTGTAATAATATTTTTTAACTTTTTTAAATATTTTAATACTAAAATTTATTTTTTTTCACTTTTTTTTAAAGTTTTTCATGATATAAATTTCTTTATAATTATAATTATTATTATTCATTAATTTTATTATAAATAATACATTATTTATTATTTTTTATTATTAATAATATTTTTTTACTTTTTTAAACTATTTTGATAATTTTTATAGTAATATAAGTTTTTTAATAATATTAATTAGTATTATTTATATTTTATACTCATTTTAATGTTTATACATATTTATTATTTTGTAATATTAATAATTATTTTTTTCCCTTTTTTTGAAATTTTTATAATAATATTCATTACTAATGATATTTATTATATAGTGTTTTTATTATATATTTTATTATATACTCGTTTTATTATAAATGTTGTTTCTTATTATTTTTTATTTTTAATAAATATTTTTATTTTCCTTTTTTTTAAAAATTATATAGTAATATAAATTTAAACTAATATTAATTATGATTATTTACTTTTTTTACAATTTTTATAGTGCTATAAAATTTCTTTGGTATTATTAATAATTATTAATATTTATTCTATTAAATGTTTTTATTTTTTATTTTTTAGTATAAATAAAAAATATTTTACCTTTTTTTAAAAAATTTTTATAGTAGCATAAATTCTTTATTAATATTAATTATAATAATTTATTTGTGTTACTTATTTTATTATGAATTTTTATATATTTTTTATTTTTAATACTAATAATTTATTTTTTTACTTTTTAAATAATTTTATAGTAGTATAAATTCATTAATAATATTTATTATTTATTTTTTTTATTTTATAAATTTTTTAATACTCGTTTTATCATAAAATGTTGTTTTTATATTATTTTTATTATTAATAAATATTTTTATTTTTTCCTTTATTTAAAATTTCATAGTAATATAATTTTTTTCAATAATATTAACTAATATTACTTATATATTTTATTTTATAAAATTCTTTGTTTTTTTTTTTCTTTATTGATTCCTTATTTTTTTTTATAATAAATTTATTTGTTTCATTTTATTGTTTCTTTTAAAGTTTTATTAAAATAGTATAATCCTTTTTTATAGCTATTAAAGTTTTATTAGGATGATATATTTTTTATGGTCATAATAGTTAATATTAAATCTTTTATATTATTATATATCATTTTTAAAATTTTTTACTAACGATTTTATTTTTTCTAATAAATATTTAATATTAATAACTATATTATATATCATAAAAAAAAGTTAAGATAATATGATTTAGTATTTTAGAAATTTATAAAAGAATGAATTTGTATATATAAATTTACATAAATTTTATTTGGATTACAATTTTTTATAAAGTAAATTTTCTTAATTATATTTATTTTTCTTTTAATAATATTTTTTTTTCATCTTTATTTTCTTTTTTTTATATAGAATATTTCTATCATATATAATTATAGTCTAATTTCATATATATTTTAATAATTTTTTATGATACTTTTCATTTATATTATGTATCATCTATTATTATTAGTACAATCTTAAGATAATATAAAAGATAATAAAATAAATAATAATATTAAAAAAAAAATAATTAAAAAATTAATAATGTATAAATATAATAATAATAAAGAAATTATAAAAATTATAAAAATTATATATACTTTTATAATATTTTTATATATTAATTTGTTATATAATAATTTTTTTAGAATTACTTATAATTATTTTTACTTTTTTTAAAAAAGTTGCATTATTTTATTTTATTAAAAAAACTTTTAAACAGAATTTCATTATTATTATTATTAATTTGCAGGAGCCTGACGTCCCAGTGATGATCATTCCTTCTGTCGGTGTTGAAGAAATTTTACGTTTTCTTTCCAAATTTTCTTCCATATATAAAAAAAAGAAGGTCTTCTAGAATTTATTTTAATATAAACTTTGAAGTGTTTAAAATTTTTTTAATTTATTTATAATAAGGATATTGACTTGAAACTTTTTAAAACTTTTATAAAATGTTCTGAAATTTTATTCATTTCTTTTCTTAAAAGTTTATTATTTATATACAAACTTGTAGAATTTTTATAATGAAATTTTATATTTACTTTTTATCAAATAAAAAGTTTTTTGTTAGAAAGTTTATGGTTATTCATAAACTACATACATTATTTACATCACTGTTTATTGGAATTTAGATAAGAGATTTATTTTCTTTTCCTTTTTCTAGTATAATCTTAATGAATATATTATTACATTATTAGTACAATATAACTTTTTTGTATTTATATAAAAAGTTTATTTTCCAGTGATCAATATAATTGTTATTATTCATTGGACAGTTGGCCGAAATGATCCTTAGCTATTGGACATTAAAGCGTCAATCACGAAGTGGCATTCCACTACTCCGCCGCCTGCAGTCGCAAAATGGTAATGGGTTTTTTTAATCTATGCTTTGTTTTTGCTAAATTTTTTGTGAATTCAAAGGGCAGACGACCAGCAAGGAAGCCAATCATTTTCAAGATTCCTCGCATCTGAGCGTTACCGTCCAGAATCTTCGACTCGGTCTTGAAAGACTGCGTCTGCTTGCTGAGCTTTGTCTTAAACGCGAGAAATTGAAAAAGGAATGCGTGGCTTTGAAGGAAGACCTTTTTAAATCCGTGGTTAGTTGCAGGAAAATCTTGGTTTATGTGGGTTGTGGACTACATTACGGTTGCTCGGTGCTTTTTTTAAGACATGTGGCATCTAAATACTTATTATCATTCTGATTAGTGCTTTTAAATTTTAAGCACAATTTTATTGTAAGCAAGCATGCATTTTAATTATATATCTGAAATAACTTTTCTGGCGTTGACGTTAAACTTTAGTAACTTTTTTATTATTATTATCATTGGATTTTTCTATTTCTTTTTCAGTTGTTTATTCGCCTTCAATAAATACTAAAGAAAAGGACACAAATTTTGTTGTATGACACGTGCTTTTATAACGTTATTGCGATTTGTCTTAATATATTTTATGTGTTGCTTTTTATACGAAGAAATGTTTAGTTTTTTTTTTTGTCGTAATATTATTTAATTCATTTTTTTGGTAATATACAATGAATAATAGGTCTTCCCTCTCCAGACATTGTTGCTTGAGGCTCTTGACGGACTCAACACTTTGGACGTTCACTCGATATTCGCTAAGCCTGTTGATTCTTCAGTTGTTATTGGCTACCTGGACATTATAAAGCAACCAATGGGTATGATATTCTCGAAATTTTGTGTCAATATTTTAAGATTCTCTTAAGATTTGGGGACAATGCGCCAAAAAGCAGCCAATCACAAGTACCATTCCATTCAGGAATTTGAGGAGGACTTTTCGCTGATGATTGCTAATGCCAAGAAGTTTAACTCCTATGGCCACTTTGTGCACATGGAAGCTCGGAGAATTGGCGCGAAAGGGAAGGAACTTTTGAAGTTGGTTAAAAAAAGGTTTATCTTTTCCGCCACTTTTTTCCTCCTTTTTTTTAGTATATATACTTATTTTTAAGTTTTTATACAATTTTGTTTTGTTTTCTTTATTTAATTTTTTAACTTTATTTTTTTTACTTTTTTTCTGCATAATTATATTTATAATACATAGTTTAAGCGAAGTAACTTTTGGAGAGAACGGGGTTGTAGTTTCTCTTGAGAAAACTGTTAAAAATGAGGCAAACTTTTGTTCACTAAAAGTTGTATATTGAAATTTCTTTTACTTTTTTTCTAAAGATAATGGGCCAACAGGCACGTGGAACTCAACCAACAACCAAAATGTCAGTTTAGTTTATTATTAACGTTAA
Source organism: Zophobas morio (assembly GCF_036711695.1). Taxonomy (NCBI): domain Eukaryota; kingdom Metazoa; phylum Arthropoda; class Insecta; order Coleoptera; family Tenebrionidae; genus Zophobas; species Zophobas morio. The sequence continues at coordinate 76,760 of NW_026972171.1, read as the reverse complement.
TATATTATATAAACTTTTTAAATATATTAGTTTAGGTTTATTTACATTTCATTATGGATATATGTTTTTTTAATACTATTTTTACATGATTCATTTTTTTTATTACGTTGAGCAGTCCTCCATTAAAAAGAAAAAGAAAATTTTTTCAAAATTCTGGTGGAGGTATAACTATTATTATTATTTATTACTATGACCATTATTATTATTGTTAGCTGGAAACTTGGAGAATTTTGAAGAACAAGTTTATGAAAACGGCCTTCCCTTACCTTCGGCTCATGACCCAACAATTGGGGAGCAGAAGCCAAAACTAATAAGAAATTTTTCCGAGAAGGACACGAAAAAGAGCGCATTAAAAGTAAAAAAACTTCCAGAGTTTTATCAATCAGCAAAGAAAGCAGAGCACGATGCTGCCGCTCTCTTGACTCATTCCCTCGAAAAACCTCAGCTATCCTCGGATGCCTCTCCAATTATCACGTGGGAGTCCAACAATCACCCCCCCATCGTCGACGACGAGGGCCGCAGCATTATTTATGATTGCTTGAAAGGGCAGTACATGTACGGACCCCGCCGCTCTAGAAGGAACTGCTTGCGCCCCTCTGTAGAGCCTGTCTTCCAACAAGAGGAAACGCCCGCCTATCATGAGTCCCCTTTGTCCTTGACTTCGTCCAATGATACAAGTCCCTCTTTATCAGTTGTCAATGAAAAATCTGCTCTTCCATCGGAGGAACCTCAAGTTTCTCCCGATAATTTACATTCGAGTTAGTAACTTTTTTTTTAAAATTTATGTGCATCAACTTATTTTTTTAGTGGAAGTAATAACCAACGAAAGTGAGCTTGCGTGTTCCATTTCGCCTAAACAGAATAGTGCTATTGTATGGGCCAAGCAAGATACCTTTCCTTACTACCCTGCAAAAGTATTAATAATATAAGTAATAAATAATATTTAATAAATAAATAAGAAATAGAATTTTTTTTTTTAATTTATAACAATTCACTTTTTTGATTTAGATTGTGAAGCCTCCATTCCGGCGAATTCCTCAAGCTGTACTCTTGAATTTCTTTGAATTTTACTTTATTTAATTTTTAAAAAAATAATCTTTAAATGATTTAGAAAATTTTAATTTAATATTTAATCTTTCTTTTTTTCTTATTATTATTATTTTAATTAAATTTTTTAATGTTTGGTTTTTTTTTTTTTTTTTTTGCTAATCTCGCTTTTAATTTTTTTTATTAGATTTAATTTTATTTTCTTATTAAAGGTGCTTAAAGCCGAACATGAGAAGTCTTCCTGTTTGGTCCTATACTTCGATAAAAGGAAGACTTGGTGTTGTGCTAATTCCTTTCTATATATATAAACTTTTTTTATTAGTAACTCTTGGAATTTTTTTTTTGCATTAAACCTTCCTTGCGGTTTTAAATTTCTAACTTTTGAAATCTTTTTCTTTATTCTTATTACATTTATAAAAAGTTTATATTTATTATTAATGCGATTGGCAAACTCTTTAAAAAAAATTTTATTGCAAATTAATATTAATAACTTTTTTTTATGCGTTAGTTTTTTTTTTATATTCAATCCAGCATTTCTAAAAAATTTTTATAAATAATTTCTTTTAAAAAATTATTCCATAATTGCTTTGTTTATTAATTTATTTATTAAAGGGGATGGATTCCTGAAAAAAAGATCCGTCCCCTTGGCAGAAAAGAGGCGGATCTTGAAATGGTTGTAAAGTTTTTTTAAATTGTTTTGAAACTTTTATTGATTTCGTTATTCAGCTTTCAAAATTAAAAGGCCACTGGAAGAAAAACGTTAGAATCGCATATAACAAAGCTCTTAAGGAACTTGAAGGAAATAAGACATGAAAAGGGAAACAAATTTATTTAAATTCATTTTTTGGATTCGAAAAAATATATATAAATAAACTTTTGAGGGGATTTAGATGGCAAATAAAAAAATACGGAAGTTTTAAAAAAAAAAAAGAACTCTTTTATATAATAAGTAATAAAGATTTGATTTAACTTCAAATTAAAAGTTTTGATTCATTTTTTGGCCAAGCTCGCAAAAAATTATACTTTATATTCATTCTTAGCCATTCATGAAGGTTTTTTTTTTAAATAATAAGGAGCAGCAGTTCTGTATATTATTAAAAATGTTTTAATTATTAACTTAGTTAAAATTTTCTGTAAAGACTTGATTATAAAAAGCTTTACTGTATATATAAGCGAAAAAGTTCTAAAACTCAACAGAAGTGGATGCAAAGCGAGTAAAGCGTCATATTTATCAAGTACCACCTTAAAACGTTCCGCTTGCAAACATTTATTTACATATTCACAACGTTTAAACACCTAATTGTCGTTATATAAAGTTTGCACATATTCATCTATGTTTTCAAAAGATTTTAAAAGGCATAAGCTTAAACAGTCTTTTACAAAGTGTTTGTGTCATTTGTATTCAACTTTAAAAATGCTCTAATAAAGATGAGACGGTTAAAATTCTTGTTTTATATTCTAGAAGAACTTTTTTTAACTGTACTAAATTAAAGATAAAACTTGTGTAAAGTTGTTTTACTTGTAAGGATTATTGGAATGGAGCATAACAAAAAAAAGACGCTGGATAAAGATTTCTTTATCGTCGTAAATAGTTATCCTTTACTTAACTTCTGTAAAGGCAGTAGGAAGTATAGTATCTAGACCACAAGCAGGGATGAATGAACTTTTAAGAAAATAGAGCCTATATTTATTTTACCGAGAAATATAAAGTATTAAAAACAAATACCCGGAAGCAAATGTTTGCAGTTATCTCCAAATAAATTAGTTATTTGAAAGTATTTTCTCTAATTCTAACTATGCGCACACGAACAGTTTTGTACCACCAAGAGCGGAATTTGAACACTTGTATGCACGACCAATGTAGAAAAATTTAAGTTTTGAGCAAAACTAAGTAGTCTGCGCTCGATCTTATAGAAACAAAATAATAATAATAAAACGAATGGGTATTCTAAGTTTAAAGTCGCCAATGCTGGCTTAAGCAGACTGAAAAGTCACAGCTTTTCAAGAGAAGCTGATTTCATCAAACGTTTCTTTATTATTCAAGGGAGGTAAAAATTAAGCATTTTGACTGTAATAAGCCAGTAATATATAAATAATGAATTTAACTTACCTACGCTCTTTTTTTCATAGTATTTTCTTTGCAGTTAAAAAAAAAATTAGTAAAAATAAAAAACTTTTTTTATATAACTATTTGATTGTTTCTAACCGGTAGTGTTTTATTAAGGGATCTTTTTAACTTGAATAAATTCATTTTATATAGACTGCGACTAAATCTACTTATTGCGTTATTTCTGGAACTTTCAAACAGGTCATATTTTAAATAACTGGAAATATAAACGAATAAAAAGTTATTTTAAAAACTTACCTTAATAATTTTTCGTCATATCTTTGGTTAATGATATAAGGGCGGCGCTAGCGCAACTTCCAGCTACACGATAATAGGAAACGGTAAACTAAGCCTATTTATAGCATGCAAGCTTCTATTACTTAAACTTTATTTATACATAAATATTTTTAATTAACTCTTAATTTAGACGAATTTCATATTATAGGTTATTTTTAGGTCGAGTCTTTATAAATATATAGATATTAAATCAGAGTTATGCGAAAGTAATTTTCGTAAAATAAAATGTTTATATACTTGTTACTTCTTGACCAGTCGCAAGCGTTTTACTCAGGCTATAATTTATAGAAGACATCTTAAATGTTTTTACTATAAGCAGAAACTACTACTTAAAAATCCACATAAAATTTAAATAGTTTATTAACGTTTTATCATAACGTTACTTTCATAAATTTAATAACTAAATGTAACCGCTAAACGAGATATGGTAAATGCAATCCATATTTAGGTTGATTCATATTAACGCTTTATCATAACGTTACCTTTGAAATTATATAACTAAATGTAACTGAAAAAACCTAAAATATTTAGTTATGTTAGTGCAATATTTAATTTTTTTTATAAAGAAGCATATTTAACAGAAAACAATAAAAGTAATATATTATAAGTTACAAGTACAATAAGGGTCGAAAAAAATCAAGCGGTAATAGGTACTTTTTATATTTTTATATTATCTTAGTTTTTGGAAAGTGAACCATAATTTAAAAGATGTTTTCATCTAAAAAATAAATTATTTGTTTATATACTTGCGAAGGCAAAGTAAAATTTAATTACAGTAATAAAAAATAATAAACAAAATTATAAATAGTAATTTCTATTAGTTGTTTGTCTATAGCAAAAATCTAATCAGTTTATTTGTTCCTTTATCCAAGTATTCTAGTAGTTTAACGAAGCGAGTAGCAAATTGGAAACGCCGAAAGCTCGTCACGTGACAGACACTTCGCCGAGATTTTGTTTAAGTTTTAAAAGAATAGTCGACGTCCACGTATCCAACGGAGTCATAGAATCATACTTTTTCACAACTTCAACAAAAGCTTCAAGATCTTCCTCTTCTCCTAAATTAATAAATAAATATAATACTAATTCAGAAAATGAAAGTATAAATATTAAATAATTTGTAATTAAAAATAAGTGAAGTTGATTTTTTATAAAAACTGCGTAAAATTATTATTGTTAATTTATGGGTTTCTTAGCCACGTGGAGGAGCCCAACCGGCATTGATGATATCCTGAAGGAACTTTTGCTCACGAGAGTTGGCAAAGTTGGGGCACAGGCTGCAGTATTTTTCCATTTCTCGCTTGGCAGTAAGCAAATCCTTGTTAATAAGGAAAAATTTACTATACAAGCATAATAAAGAAATGTTAAGTTTGCATCATTTTTTTATTTGTACTATAAAACAAAACAAAAAATTTTAAAAACTTTAAAAACTAGAAAAAATGTTTTGCAAGATTAATAGGTTTTATAATAATAATAAAACCATAAGTAATTTAAAAAATATATATAGCAATATTTATTTTTTATTATATTTGTCATATAAATTATTATACTATAACTTTGAAATATGAAAGTTGTACTCAAAAGTTTTTTTAAAAAATAAAATCTCGTAAAGAAGTATTATTAGAATAACAATAAATTTATTAAAACAAATATTATTATTATAGTAACAAAAAAAATTGTAATATTTAATAAATATATAATATAATATAATAATAATAAAGTTATATTTTAAATATTTAATTATTAATACATATAAATATTTTTTATAATATTATTGTTATATAAAAGTTATTTTAAAAAAATTATATGTAGTGATAACATTAAGCAAAACGTTCGTTTCATCATTAATAAAACTTTTAATAACTTTTTTATTTGCACTTTAATTAGATTAGGCTAAGTATGAAAAAGTTAGTATACAATAATATTTATTATATACAGTAAAAGTTGTTATATATTACTATTATTAATTAAAAATAGTAATAAAAAAGTGCCTGTGTGCATATATGGCAGAGCCCAGCTTTTAAGAAATATTCTCTTGCACCTCAATAATAAGAAAAGTTATATATTATAAAAATATATAAAAAGCTTAGGAAAATAATAAAAAGTAATTGTTTTTATATATAATAAAAAAATATTAATATAAATGCATTAATAAAAAAATTTTATCAATAAAATAAATAAATAAAAATTAAAATTATATAAAAATAGTTATAATCGTTATGAAAATAAAAATGTTAAAAAAGTTCTACAAAAATTTTAAAAAGTTTAATAAAGTAAAAAAAATTTACAAAAATTTACTTTAAAAATATGTAATTTTTATATTAATAAATGTAAAATCTTTTGAGTAATTATAAATAATAAAAAACTTAAAATATTTTTTTCTACTAAATAATTTAAAAATTTTAAATTCACTATAAATAAATTTAAATATGCAAATGATAAATAAAATCTTTAAAGTATTCTATTTAATAGATAAAATTATTGTAAAATAATAATTTAATAAAAGCAAAAAAAAACTTTGATAAAAGATTACTATACTAATTTTAAAAAAAAAACAAATAAAAAATGCTTAAAATATATAAAAGTAAAATAAAAAAATTATTTTTATATAAATTTAATTATAATACAATTACATAAAAATTTAGAGTATAACCAAAAAAAAAGGTTTTGAAGTAATCATTCATGTAAAAATAAAAAACATTTTTAAATATACTAATAATAATATTTTAATGAAAATTATATAGTAAACGGGAAAAAAAAATTATAATATTAATAAAAACAAATTTACATTAGTATTTACTTTAATAATAATATAACAAATCTTTATTTTTTGTTATAATAAATTAAAAAAATTCAATTATATATAAAGTGATTATTGTTTAGTAAATTTTAAAAAAAAAAATATTTATAAAACTTTTAAAAAAATTATAATAAAAAAATAGGAATTTTAATTTTAATTAATAAAAATTTCTACTGAAAATACAAGAATTATTTAAAATTTTGTTGTATTTTATATAAATAATTACATTTACGTTTTTATATATTTTGTATACATAGAATCTTTGAGGTAAACCTGCATAGAGACTTAATAAATATCAACTATTTAAAAATATTATAAAAATATAAAATTTTTATTAACACTTCCATAAAAAAATATTTTATATATCAAAAAAAACAATTATTATTAACAAAAATAATAAATATAAATAAGTAAATACAAATAGTAGTAATAAGTAATGACAAATTTTGCAGTTGCGATTAGAACAAAGAAGGATATAAAAAACTTTGCCACTGAAAAAAATGATAACTTTTAATATCTACAATTATAATATATAAAAAAGTATAAAAGTATTATTCATATAATAAAAGTATACGAAAAATAATAATTGATATAATAATAATTATATAATAATAACCGAAACGTAGTAGAGGATTCTCGCTGGATTCCGAGCCGATCTTGGTAAAAAGGTTAATCGCTCGAGTATAGTCTTCCAGTTGAGCAGAAAAGTGGGCGACTTTGATAAGAGCTTTTCTTTCTTCAGAACTGTAAACAACAATAAATGATAATAATAATAATAAATAAATATAATAAAAATAAAAATAGTAATAGTAATAGAAGTATTAACAACAACAAAAAATAATAAACTTGTAAGTACGATATTTTTATTATAAATAATAAATTTATAAAATAATTTAAATTTTATTATTAATTTAAGTTTTTCTATAATTAAAAAAATTTTTTTTTTAAAAAACTAACAGAAAATATAAAAAAGAAACTCTACAAAAAAAATTCAGTTTTTTTATTTATTATGATAATTAAGTTTTGTGGATAATTATACCGGAACTATTATAGAACTCGCTTTTCCAGTTTTATTCCATAATTTTTTTATATTTTTTATTTTTCTAAAAGTTTCTTTTCAATTTAACCATAAAAACAAAAATACTTTTATTATTATTATTATTATTATTATTATTATTATTATTATTATTATTATTATTATTGAAATCTTTTATATTTTTTCTAAACTATGACAAAATATATTAAACCTTATGAAACAGTTTTTTTTCTGTTGTTAATAATAATAAATTTTTATTTTCATCTTCAAGATAACCCAATAAATAAATATAAACTCTTTTAAAGTTTATATTATTTATAATAATAAAAAGAACAGCGAAAATAGTAAAAATGCACCTTGGAAAACTATACTTTACTTATCACTATTATGATTTTATCACTAAATTTTTATACAGATAATATTATTATATAATAAAAAGTTTTTATTCTTATTTCTGTTATATTTTAATAAATATATATTATATTTTTATATTAAGGGGATTCTATTTTTCTTTTATTACAATTTTTATACATCTAGAAATTTATAATAAATGACAAAAACATAATTATCACCTTTTACTCAAAATATAAAAATTAAACTAAACAAAACATTAAAAATAAATAAAGATATACAATCAAAATTATATTTTTTTATTTTCCCAGATTATAAAAGATTTATAGAAAATTTACGAAATTGATTTCAAAAATCTTGTATTTATTTATAACTTAATGTATACCTTTATAACTTAATTTATACTAATGAAATAACTTAATAAATTTAATAAGAAAAATATAATAAATGACTTAATTATCTCTTCATAATTAGAATTTGTATAATATTATTTAAAAATTTATATAAAGTTTTAAGTAAAAACTTCCTAAGTTAAATTATTTTTATAAAAAATAGTAAATTTCTTATTTTAAACATATAAAAAAGGAAGTAAATATTTATAACCAAAACTATTTACTGACTCTTTAAATATATTTAATATTTAATAGTAAATATATATAACTTTCTATAATAAAATTACTTATAACCACGCTTCTTTTATTTAAAATATAAAAGACCATTTATAATCACAATTTTCTAAAGCTTTGAAAATTTATAATTTTTTCTTATAGATTTATAATATATATATATATTAATAATAATAACGGGCAGTTTCCGTCCGTAGAAAACCAGTCCGCCGCATCACTATAAGCAGAAATCGCTTTGGGAAGATCAATTAATTGCTCTTCGTAAATTTGTGCAACTTCTATTTGTCTCTAATAAAAATAGCTTCAGAAGGAAAATAATAACTTGGGCGCTGAAATTATATGATTTGAGTGTTAATTTTTTCGAAGATTTTAAATTTATTAAATTGAAATAATTAAAAACTTCTGTAGAATATTTCGTAGAAAATAATTAAAACTATCCAAACTTTATATAAGAAAATATAGAAAATAGGTAAAGGTATGAACAAAAACTGAATTATTCTTGTAAAATTCTGAAGTATATTAAAAAATTACAAGTAAACTGATTATTGCTCACTTATAATTTTACAACCGTTACTATATATAACCAACTTAATAGAAATAATATAAAAAAAAGTTTTTGTGACAGAAAAAACAATAAATTTCATTATTATAGAATATTTTAAATTTAATAAAACCAAGTAGAACTTTTTAAATATAATTAGTTAAAAAGGAGCTTAACAATAGAACTAGATTTAATAAACAACTCACTTAGCAGTAAACAAACGGAATAAAGAAAATTTTATAAATTACTCGTAATTATAATAAAAAAGCAAAAATAACTATTTTTATAAAAAATTAAGCACACAAAGACCTTAGCGGCCTCCCGAAAGCGACCCAAATCGGTGAGAAGGCTAATACTTTGACTTAAACAATGAAGCGCAGCTAATTATCAAACATAAGAGCTTATTAAAATAACTTAAAAAAAAAGTAGTACAAATTATAATTAAAAACTATTAAAAAATTATATAAAAGTTTTACTTTATTGATAAATATAAATATTATAATCTTCTAGTTAATCATTAAAATTCAAAGTGGGTGAAACTTTGCAAAGTTTATATTAAGTTTGTTAATAATAAGAATACCGTTGGGATCTACTTTTTTATAAGCAGTAGCGGCCTCTTTGAAATCTAAAGCCCTTTCCGAGTTTGTGGGTGCCAAAGTTGCCGCTTTAGAGTAGCAATCACCAACACCTAGTTAAGGCAAATAAATATTTTGAATTATGAATAGAGTAAAAAAAAAGTTTTTTATTTAAATATTCTTGATGATTGATCTCCACCTTTCCAGTTTTTAACCATCTTAAAGCATATAGCTGCTTGATTGTAAAGATCTCTAGCCTCGGCTTCTTTGCTTGAACCTGAAAAAAATGAAAAAAACCCGGAAGACTTTAGTTTTTTTTCAGCGGCTTCCACAAGATCTATCGCTTCTTCTTCTTTACTTTTATAATCTCGTGCCATAATTCTTATTAGAATTACATATTAATAAACTTACGACTTCTAAGTTGTGATATAATACAAAAAGATGAGAAGTAGATGTCAACCCACAATTTTGCCTTGGCTTAGTACTTCGCGTCTTTGAAGGCTACTAAAGCAGCCTTTGCCCTCATCTGCTTGCTGAGACTGTTCAAATACTAAATGAACTTTTACTTGCTCGGTTTAGCAACAGATTTACGAATTGGTATCTGACTTTCCTGTATATTAACATAAATTTTTTCTTTATGCGAAAAATTTTAACATTTATATTGTTTAAAAGAGAAAACAATAAAAGTTCATGTCTGTAAAGCTCTCTATGCAGGTAGTCTAAATACTTAATAGGAGGCAAAATAACTAATATAACTAAAGTAGATTTTGAACTAGCTAAAGGTAGCTTACTCTTCTTTCAAAACTTTAGGTGGGGAGCTTAAAGGATCAAAAGAAGTTTTTTAAAGCTCATATTTTTAACAATTCTTTTTCTTATAAAAGTTAGACGACAACTTCTTTGGCGGGGGTGAGAGTCACTTCAATTAATTTAGGTAAAAACAAAGTAAATAAAGGGCCTGCTCTTATGATATAAACCAGTTGCAAGGCTAATTAACTATTAAGATTTTAGAAGTTACTTCTACGACAGATAACCTAAATAAAAGTAACATAAAGAAAGCTGAATGTTTTTTTTTATAAGGCTCGGGCCAGGAAGGGATTCCAATTTGTATATATAAATGAACGTCCGACCGGATTAAAGAATGAAACAACTGCGGACTTTCATATATCAAGCTAGAGCTTTCTTGGTTACAATGTAAGCTGCTATTACATTGTATGAACCCACCGACTCCATTTAAAAAATTTTCAAACAAGTCAAGGGATATCAGCCTATATATAGAATATACTGGTAAATATCACTTTTTTCATCTCTATTGTATCGACACTGATTTAGAGTCGAGCACCGAATGCTAGAAGCACCAGTTCAGTCAATCGGGCTTTTAGTACAAAGCTCTTTATTTATCTTAACTCTATGCCTATTTTTATTTTGTGACTGTTTTAGCGGCCCAGGATTTAGGCATTCTAAAGGTTTTTTTTTTTCGCCATGGTTTCGTCCGCAACTAATCACTCGGATAGCGGAGGGTTTCTACAGAAATTAGCACGGTCTACCAAGGTTTCAGCCAAGGATTCCAAGATCATTCTAGGCAGATTACGTTTAAAATTGCTTCGAAAGGCAATGCCAGTATATATAGCGTAAGATTCTCTTTTTAGAGTTAAAGTTAAAGTTTAAGGTTTGGAGGAGGTTCTTTCACCTTGAAAGAGTATAAGACTCTTTTTGAGTGAACTCGAATGAGCAAAGTATGACTCGAGTTTTAAGGTCAACTTTAGTAGAACAAAATAACAACTAAAAACCTAGAATGTTAGCTAATTAAAATGTTCTACCAAAGTAGAACTAAAAAAGTAAAATAAGTAGGTTAAATCCTTATTACGCTATTAGACCCTTTGCTACACAATTTACCTGTCGTCCCAAAGGGAAAATGCCTGCTTTACCTGGGATCCAAGCGGTTAAGAGGATTTAACCTACTTATTTTACTTTTTTAGTTCTACTTTGGTAGAACATTTTAATTAGCTAACATTCTAGGTTTTTAGTTGTTATTTTGTTCTACTAAAGTTGACCTTAAAACTCGAGTCATACTTTGCTCATTCGAGTTCACTCAAAAAGAGTCTTATACTCTTTCAAGGTGAAAGAACCTCCTCCAAACCTTAAACTTTAACTTTAACTCTAAAAAGAGAATCTTACGCTATATATACTGGCATTGCCTTTCGAAGCAATTTTAAACGTAATCTGCCTAGAATGATCTTGGAATCCTTGGCTGAAACCTTGGTAGACCGTGCTAATTTCTGTAGAAACCCTCCGCTATCCGAGTGATTAGTTGCGGACGAAACCATGGCGAAAAAAAAAAACCTTTAGAATGCCTAAATCCTGGGCCGCTAAAACAGTCACAAAATAAAAATAGGCATAGAGTTAAGATAAATAAAGAGCTTTGTACTAAAAGCCCGATTGACTGAACTGGTGCTTCTAGCATTCGGTGCTCGACTCTAAATCAGTGTCGATACAATAGAGATGAAAAAAGTGATATTTACCAGTATATTCTATATATAGGCTGACCATGGCTCGCCACAATCACTTTTAGTTAATATAGTAAAATAGTTTAAAAGCAAAAATTTCCCAGTATATACTTTCAAGAAATTTTAAGAGTTTACTTTGAACAATAAGAGAATCATAATAACACATCAGTACTCTAACTTAATCGTAGTACTTCAATATATTTAAAAATTTTAATTGAAATCGAGTACACAATACTATTATTAACTACTAAGTATACGAACCTAAAACCACAACTCGGAAATGCAATTTTTAAAAGTGCAACGCCAGTTAATTTAAACAACGGGTGGTACCGTAGTGTAAAGCTGCTAATTAGGGTTTATGGTTGAAGATGATAATTAATACTTTACTGCAATTTTTAAATGTATAAATGCTGAAATGATAATAATTAACCGTTAAATGTATATTAAAATGCAGGTTAAAAAAATTGACAGACTTAAACGAGCATTCCTTCATCGAAAAGATTTTATTCATACTCGCGTACTTTTTCTCCCAACCTTTCTTGTGATAAACAAGTTTTCATTATAAGAATATGTTGTTAAAACTCTATATTCAAGTGAACAAGAAACATAACTTTACGCCACTTCCCAGTATTCACCCATCCAGCTTTGCGCGATCTGTTAAGGTTATGCATTTCATAATATTTCATCCACAAACTCTCGAGCACGAGCAGGAAAGCAGGAAATGCGGTATTATTGTTACGTTAGAAAAATGGACTGGGGCAAGTCTACCAGCTATCGTTAAAAAACTTTTTTCTAGATATTCACATTAGAAAGTAATGAAGTTTCTAAAAACAAAAAGATTATACCGCCCTCTGGAGGTGCTAAGTTGCCCTATACCTTTTTAATAGAATAAATCTGACTGTATATGGTTTTTTTTAAAAGAGCATCTTTTGTAATTATACAGGATCAAGGATTACTTCAATCAGAGTCTATCAGTCATGAAGGCGATCTAATAAATGAACACTCTATTTCTTCTTCAACTCTTCGAAATAAAAATAATTCTTTTCTTCGACTATTAGATAGTTACTCTATGTTAACGGAGAAACTTTGGTATGATGTTTATATACCCAAGCTGGTAAGTTCCGTTTACGAACATAATTTAATCAAATAATTTATACTAAACTATAAAATTTGAGGATTCTATTGTTGTTACAAAAAAAAAAGTTGATTTTGTTCGTGAATGGCTACTTGAGAAAATGAAGAAAAAACAAGTCAGAAATAACTATATTGAACCATAAATATTTTGTTTGAAAACATATATAAAACAAAGGAAAAAAAGGAATTTCTTTGGTTGAGCGGCCCTCCTGGCGGCGGAAAGTCTACTCTGATTAAAGCTTTAGCTTCCCAACTCTCTATTGAAGTGTGTAGCTTTACTCATGCGGTTCAGCTTAGTAGTAAAAAAATCAATTCTTCAGATCGCGAATTTGGTGAAGTTACTTTCCTATAAAATTTTAAAGTTTATATAAATAATTATGTTTACTTAATTAATAAAAATATTTTTATTATCGTTAAACACGTTTGATTGTATTATTTATTGAAAATTAATTTGTATACATACAGAAAGGGAGTTAATGTCATATTTTTTATTTAATTTTTAAAAGTTGCCAGATTTCTGTTGTTTAGTAAAACTTAATTTTTAAAGCTTTTCGCTCTTCACTTGCCTGCTTTGCTGAATTTTTAAAATCTCACGAACGATTTTCATCTCTCGTGAAAGATGACGAAAATCTTTTAGTAATTAACTTTTAATATTTGTCTTTTTAAAATTTTAAGGTAAACTTTTTTGATTTTAGACTCTTAAAATTTTATTGTTCGATGATTTCCCAACTCTTCATTTTGAGAATTGCTTTGAACGTTTCCGAACGAGTGTTTTTAATTTTATTAAGTAAATTTTGTTTTAATTTTTTGTTACATAGTTGCTGCAATATTGTTTAAAATTTAATTTTACTAATTTTTTAATTTCACAGTAACTTTCTACAAAACTTTTTAGGTCATCCTCGCATCCTTTAATTTTTATAATCAGCGACGGTGTATTTTCTCAATCAGATCTTTATAAAATGTTTCCACTTACCTGGCGGACTACTAGGATGGTCGTTGAAGTTAGGTTTTCTGTTTTGATTCTACTTTCACTATTTACTTTATAATTACTTTTTATTTAGCAATTAAGTTTCTAATTATTTTTTAATTTTTTGAATCCGTGAATTTAAATTAGATTTAATCCTGTTTCCAAGACTGTACTGAAAAAAACGTTAAGGAGTTTTGGTAAAGATTATAATCTAAAAATCCCCGTCGATCTTTTGGATGAACTTTCTATGTTCGGCGATGTTCGAGCTGCGTTTGCCACTCTTCAGTTTTTACTGATCGGTAAATTTTATTATAAAATTTATTTCAGCTATTCGGACGTTTACGCGTTTATTTTTTTTGGCTCAATACGAATAAAACTGTACGTTAATTTGATATGTTAATTAAATGGGTTAATTTTTTTTAAAAAAAATTTAAGATCCTTTAGTACATTGTACTATATTTTTGTTATTAATAAATAAATATAAAATATTAATAATTTGAGAATTTTAAAAGTTATAGAATAATAAAAAATCAAAATAGACTTAAAGAAAGTTATTTATTCAAATAAAATTTATACTTTAAAGAAAAAATTAAAAATTATAATTTAGTAACGGGGAAGTATTATAAAAATTTTAAAAATAAATATTAAATTATTAATACTAATTTAAATATTATATTAAAAAATTATATAATATGAAAATTTAAATAATAGAAAAAAGATTTTATTTATATATAATTTTGTATAAATAAACTTTTTTTTCTAAATTATAATTAAATTTTTTTTCTTAAGCGTTATAGTTAAGTGCGATCCTTATTTTGAATTCTCTATAAATTTCAAAATTGACTTGCTCTAAAAAATTTTATTTAAATTAAAATTTTGAATGTAGGCAAAAATTTGAATGCCGAGCTAGAAGATTCTCGTCAAAGTCTCGCTTTTTGGTTTTTTTTACAACTTGAATTTTAAATTTAATAACGTCCATGTTTCTTAATTTCATAACAGTGGAAGGACTTTAAATAAAACGCTTTATCAGCTTTTGGGCTCGATACTTCACGCTAAACGTAACCTTTTTTTTACTTTAGAAATATTTTATATAAAAGTAGCTTGGAGAAAATTACATCTTTCTTTTCTACATTTAAAAAAAAAGTTTTTAGGCATCTTTAATTACTTTTTAATTTTTCATTCTTAAAATCTTTTAAGTTGGCAGTTATTGTACTAAAAGTAATTTTTAAAGCAGCTTTTCTATATCACGTGCCCCTTTTTAGCTTTTTTTTGTTTATCTCATAAAATAATACGGTTTTATAAATATCTTTACTGTCATGTCTATAAATAACTGCAGGAATAGAACCCAGCGAACCTCCAGTTTCCTTCTTTTTGCGACCCGAATTGGCACGCAACCCGCTGAAGTTGGACATCGATGTTCTCGCAATTTTTTTTTATAATAAACCGCTTTTTATGAAAGTAATTTAATATAAAGGAGGCGCTGAGAAATATGAGTGCGTCCCCGGAGAACCTCTGCTTGCACTTGCATGAAAATATGTGCAACTTTTCGGACGACATCGAGTCCCTGTGCAAAGCGGCTGATTACTTGAGCCACGCGGATATGCTCGTCCAATGGCAGGTTATTGTTAGTGGCATCGCTCTTTTTCACTGGCTAATAATTAACCCGCTAGCACAGCTTTTCGCGACTTATATCTCTTGAGGTGGCCATGAGAGGGACGCTGTTTGCAAATAGAACGTCTGGAAGGCCCCGCGGATGGGTCACCGTCCGACCACCTGCCTGGTACAGTTTATTAATTGGGCCTCTTTCCTGTTTCCACAAATGTTTTGGTGCATGACTAGGTACGAGAGCACGCGGAAGGCTGTCGAAAATCACATGCTCATCCTTGACACGTGGCAATATTCTTTTTCAGAAAATTCGAGTTTGTGCTATCATATGTCTGCGTAACGAGTAAACTTTACTAAGTTTTTATTTTGTGTTTATCAGATGCTGTTCTGCGCAAGAAACAGCTCTTCACTGAGCTTGCCCCTTTCGGCGGCTTGCTTTCACGTGCTCCGGGTAGTCCGCTTGCTTGTGCAGCTACTTCATCATTTAGCATTCTTTCTGAATTTGCGCAGTTTCTGAGCACTTTCGTAAGTTGACCTCCTTCTCGAAGTCTTGGTGTTCGGAATGCCACGAATCCGAGAGCGAGCCCGCCAGTACGGTTTACCCCCTCAAAAGGGCACAAAGCCAGCGCAGGGCCAGCAGAGTCTTATTTCTAGTGGACGATGACATCGAAGAAGTTTAAGTAAACATTGCAGGTAGAGGTCGGTCTTTATTGAAGAAGCGCAGAATAAAGGAGATATCATTTCCCCCTTTTTAGCTCTGCTAACTTTTTAGGGGAAATAGCGAAGTCCAGAATACGCAGTGATGCCTCGTTGTTGGCACTTGCACCGACCACAATTTGGCTGTGCGAACACGCGACCCTCCATATGATGCCTCCTCCCTCCAGCTGGAGCAGTTTGCCATAACATTCTCCTGGTAAAAAGAAAGAAGCATGCTTGGTTAGGAGTGCGCGTGGAGCTCAAGAGCGCATGAAATGCCTGTTTTCACGCTCCACAGCCGTAAAGATCCGTCCATTGCGCCGCTCACTATTTTAACGTTGTCGAACCATAAACACGTGATTGCATTCTCATGGCCATTGAGGACATGCAGGGTTTGGCCTGTTCCACGTTTGTATGCTTGAAATAAGAAAGAGAGACATTAGGAGTACCTGTTTTGACGTCCCAAAGGCGCAGCGACTTGTCTGCATTCCCGGAGAGCAGAAGATTTCCTCTGAGTTGCAACAGCCCCACCAGAGAAGAATGCCCGGAAAGCACGCTTAAGCACTTCCCCGTCTCCGCGCACCAAACTCGGATTGTAGTATCCTGCGACCCCGATACAATCGTCGATCCTTTCATTCTACATTTCATAATCACAACTTAAAAAAAAAAGTATTCAATATAAATATATATATTAAGTACTGTAAAGAGTAGACCCTATTAGTATGCCCAGTCAGCACATGCAAGCAGCGGCCACTGACTGGATCCCAAACGCGAAGAGTGTGGTCATAAGAGCCGCTTACTACTATCTTCCCGTCAAACTGAACGCATCGGACGGATTGTGTGTGTCCTCTAATTTAGATCATTACATAATCTGGAGGGGAAATTTTTATTGGTATACCTGAGCAGAAGCAAACACTCTCCGCTTAGTATATTCCACACTCGTACGGTGTGGTCCCGACCCCCACTCACCAGCATGTCGCCTGAGGCATCCAAGCACCGGACAGTAGATGTGTGTCCATACAGTACGTGTAAACATCTTCCTTCCTGAGCGTCCCAAATCTAAAAATATTTAAGCTCAAAGAAAAAATTAATCGATATAATAATCGTAATTTTTTACTCTAATTGTTTGGTCGGTCCCACCACTAATTACTAAATTCCCTTCCACGTAGCAGCTCCAAACTCCACCCGTATGGCCTTCTAAATTGTGAATTAATTCTCCAGTCTCAGTTGACCAAATCTAAAAGATTAAAATCCTTTAGTTGTGTAACAAATAAGCTCGACATTTCCGTACTTTTATGGTGAAATCCACAGAACCGCTGATGATTCGGTTTCCATCAAGCTTTATGTATGTTATAATTTCTTCTCTAGGATTAGTGCGTGTTTATTAATTTTTTTTACTAGTCTACTATTAATAAGACCTATGTCCCAATAACTCGCGGGTAAGAAATCTTTTGGAGTACCAATTGGTAATAATTGCGTATTCTTGAACGCACAAGGTTTTCCAAGAATTCTATGTGGAATTATAAAGGATAAAAAGCTTTTCCATAAATGAATAAGAACTATTTACGTTAGTAAGTTTAGTCTGAATGGGTAGCCCCCCACCGTTTTCTGAAATTAATTTTTCATAAGCAGATTTCCAAACCCTTTATTTAGGTGAATATACATTAAAATCTAGTCATATCTGTAAAGCTGAAAGATACCATTCACAGTTAGTTAATGCTGCCCACAAATGATTCACTTGAGAACTGTAAATTAAAGATTTTACCTCCAACTTGGAAATTAGGAAGAGAGCAAGATCTTTGGGAAGCTCAGAAATGAAATCAACTTTTCGTAAATTACTTAGAGTGGTATTAATGACCTTAAGACTTTCTGAATCACATCTAAATTTAAACACTTCAATGACATTTCGAAAATTATTGTGAAAAATAAACAAGGTACGTCCTTAATATTTTAATGTTCTAGTTACCTGAATAATAATTCGTGTATAAAACTGATTTTATCCCTAACGTCTAAGTTATCGAAGTCTTTAAGCCAAACTCTTTGTTCTTAGCGCAACATAAAAAAAGTTAGTAAGCTATTAACTATATAAATAATTAAAACACCGTAACATGGTTTCTTATACAAACGCCTACACTTCTTCCTAATCCTTTTCAAGTAGGCTTTTCTTAAATGGGGAATAGAGGACATTTCAAACTATTTAATAACATTTCTTAGAGCACAAAAATGACAATGAACAAAAAATTTATAAATCACTAATTTTGGAACACTTTATTTGTAAACCTTGGTCTCTCCTGGAGCTCGATCGGGTTCATTAACCGAATTTTCGAGCATTCGAAGTGTAAACGCAACAACTAAGATTTAAGTTTAAGTTAAAGCAATCAAATAGGTATTTCTCTTTCTTCTTTAATTTTTTAACGAGGAAGTTAAATAACATCCACCACTTCCAATACTTTTTTCATCCTTTTACATACTACTTTAGAAATAGATCTTACTCATTCTCGGAATCCCAGCACTCTGTATTTAGGGCGCTGAATAGCAAATGCTTAAGCATGCATACACATTTACCTTCAGGCCTCACCTTTATCATAAATACAACAAAAATTCATGAGGCTACCGCGTGCGCGGTTTTATGTTTAGTAACTGAGCCTTTTAACGGTAATTGATTGGTGTTCTTAGAGTAGTGATAGCATTGCGTTGAACTCAAGCTGGAGGTCTTTATGTAAAGCATTGCTAGGAACAAACCGCGACGATCCCATTATGACGCGTAGCAATTGTTTTATTACAATTTAAACGCTTACGCTATTGCCGGCGAATAGTAGTCGCAGGCAGCAGATTCGAATAGCATTGCATACACAATACATGTAGCTGTCGCTTGTGGCGGAAGGAGAGTTCGCTTTTTTTTGGCATAATGTAAAAAATACAGACTTCAACCCCCGCTATGACTTCGCCTCTACATCGATGGAGGTCCCCAAGTATATTTTTAGGGGTTTTCACAGAATTATTTTGGCTTATATCCGCCTAAGACCATTTAGTGGGCTACCTAACACTTAAATATCATATTAAGTCCCATCTTCACGTATTATATAGGTCGCTTCCACCCTGTTTCTTCTGAAATAATTAAATCACACTTATTTTTTATAAAATTGTTCTTTATTTTATAGTTCACTAAATCTGGCTAGAACGTTAAAGGGCATTGATAATCTCTAAGGTGATCATCCTAGTAAGTAGTTGTTTAAGAATAAATGTTAGTAAGACTACATTTAACAATTAAGGGCGGAAAAATGTAAATGATGATTTCTAGCTAATATTATAAACGGATGTTAGCGATTTTGCGTTTAAAGAGGGGACATTTAGAGAGGCAAAGATAAATTTAATGACCCAAACTGAAAAAGTACATAGAGGTAAACTGTAATTAGCTACTGGCTTGATTTGTGAAAAAAGTTTCTAATAACTGAGATAGCAGTATACAATAAAATTTATCTTCCCCAGACTTTATTCAATATATTAAAAACGGGGATTCCATTTTCTAATGACTAGAGTTAATAGATCATTAAATACATGATGTTGCTATTTTATTAAAGTTTCTTTGTTGATTAAGGGCTTATATACGTTTATATCTTTAAATTAATAATAAAGATTATTTAATAAAATAAGTTTCTTATTATTCTAGTGACCATAAATCAGTATAATAATTTTTTAAAGCAAATTTATACATTACATCTAAGTCAGTGAACTGAGCCAAAAAAAAATTTTTAATGAAGAAAGCTGCTCAGTTGTTACAAAATATCAAAAAGAAAAAACCCAAACACGTACGTAGGCAGGCCCACTTGGCAAAAAATATTATTAACCTTTCTAAACGTAACACCAGATACTTACACGTTCCATATCATAAACGTTTAGAATAATTCGATATTAAAAAACTCTTAAAAATGTTTTCTACAGGGTCTAAAACTGACAGAAAAAATACTAAAATATTTTGACAACCAATGGTTAAATTCGACTATCTGTCAACCTCCAAAGATCAAGTCCTGGTAATGCTTAGTTGCGCAGTGCAGCTTTCATGTTTACTCCTCTATCTCTTTTTAAGCACATCGATTGTCCGTACCATCTTCACGGTCTCTGTGATCGTCCGCTATGTCAGTTTTCGCACCTTACCACCTTCGAAAATTCTAATAGTAAAAAAAAATTGAAAATTTCTTCTAAGAACGAGTGTCCTCCGCCTCTTTCACCGACCCCCCTCTCTAAAACAACTTTGCCATTTCTTACCCAAACTTTGGAAAGCGATAATAATAATAATAACGATAACAATAATGATGATAATGATGACAGCAATATAGTAAATAACAAAAATAATAACTTAGATAATAATATTGATTGTAATAATATTAATAACAGTAGTAATAGTAAACTTATTGCTAGTACTACAAGCAATAATATAGTTATTAGCAATAACGATGATAATAATTACAGCATTAATGATAATAAAATAAGTAATAACCTTATCAATAATGATATAGATATATGTACTGACAATATTATAACAGCTAGTACTAACAGCAATAGTGAAACAGATAGTAACAATCGTGTTGATATTAGTAGTAATAATAATAATAATCCTGTTACTAATATAATTACAAGTTATAATACCGAAAATTATAATAACTATGGTTGTTCAAAAATTATTAATAGCCACTCAACTCTTTCACCTTTAAAATCTCCCACTTTGCCTGTTTTTACTTCTTCAATATCCATAAAACCGCAAGTATCACTCATCTCAGGAAGCAAAGTTAAGTATGGTGTAAGACAGAAATGTTACGAAAAAATTATTGAAATTTTAAAAAAACAAAATCCTTGCTATGGTAACTCGTTTTACACATAATATTTAATATTATTTCACCGTTTTTTTCTATAACTATTACGCTTGCTTAATTTATGCTTTTCTAGATGTACAAAAAATTTATCAACTAGCTTTGGAAAAAGAGTTAAAGATATACAATAAATCTTCACGATATAATTATAATCTATTGGCCTCTACCTTGTTTGAGGAATTGTCTAAATCCGAAATTTCCGCGAGTCTCTCTCTATTTCATGTGTTTTATTAGAGAATTATTTGAGTCAATAATGGTCATGTTATAAACTTTAGATTTGCCAACTAGCAAAAAAGTGCGCACAAAGTCGGTTTATAATCGATTCTTAAACTACGTTCTCACGGCCGAACAGCTTGAGGATAATAATTTCCCCACTTATATAAAAAGGCGTCTTGCTCTCAAAAGTGAGAAAGAAAAATCTAGAATCGAATTCATGGGCAATAATTAGTTATTAATTTTTAAAAATGTTAATAAATTATTATAAAATATTCAGATAAGGAATCTACTGAAAATCTCTTTTCGAAAGAGCCTCGAGATTGCTCTCGTTGTCACAAAACCTTCAGCTATGCCGAGGTCTCCCAAAGTTGTTTATACCATCCTGGCCCGCTGTACTTTAAACGAGGTCTCCTTAGTAAAAACTTTTTTTTTTTAATTAGGTTTTCTTTATTCCTGATTTAAATATTTCTTATTAGCTTGCATAATGTGTTTGATAGTAAAACTTTTCTTTCAATTTACGTTTTTGGGCTACTTAATTAAGGTTTTTTGGAGTTAGGGTTAAGGTTAAGTTGATTGACTTTAGTTAACTTTCTGTATATACGTACATATGCTACTTGTTAACCTTTAAAAAGAACTTGCTCTACTCTTGTATGAATCGTCCTTGTTATGCTGCCTTATGAAGTAAATTTTAGTTTGCATTTATTTGTAAATTAAGACTGCTTAAACAAGCTTTTTCATATTGTTTAATTATAAATTTTTTGTTTCTACGTATACTTTTTCTTAATTTAAGTTGAAATAAATATTTACAGACTCTTTAATTTTTTTATTTAATATATAAATTCTAAAAACTATCTATTAGGTATTTTAATAAAACAAATACATTAAAAATGCCAAATTTATAAAATTTTTTTTTTAAAATTTGTTTTTATAATTCGAAATTTTTTACTATTTTACTTCAATTCATAAACTATAATTAGAACTTTTACATAGAGTTATAAATTTAGCCAATTATCTCACTTTTATTATAAGGTATATTTTAATTATTTGTTTATATACCCATAGATAAACTAAAAGGCATCCGTGAATTTCGTTATGCTTGTTGCTGCGCTGGTAAATTTTTTTCTGTCATTGAGTAAAGATTTAGAAGTATGGCTGTGAAAAGCTACAGCTATACGTTATTAAGACAAATTTCAGAAGATTAATAAAAATATATCACGTTATAAGGAAAAAATATTAAGTGCTTACTAAAAAAAATATAGAGAAGAGTAGCTTCAACTAGCACCTTATTGGTATTATTGTAGTGTTAGCAGTATTTGCATTATTACTATTATTTTTAGTATTTTCTTAGTGCAGGATATGAAGGGATGCCGGTTTTCAAACTATCATGTGTGGGAAAACAGCAATCCGGATTACTCTGAATTTGTATGTACCGAGAAGAGGCTTCTAGAGAAACAAGAAGGTTGCGTACTTTTTTATTTTAGATTATGTTTGTTTTTTATATATATAAGCAGGTGCCTGCAGAGTTTTTGCCCTCGATTGCGAAATGGTTTTCCTAACTTTTTCCCTCTAATTTATAAAAGTAGCACACTTACGGAATATTATAATTTTAAGTGCTACACCCGTAAAGGCAGTGAGCTCGCTCGTATTACGATTCTGGATGAGTTTGAAAATTTAGTGTACGATAAGTTGGTGCTTCCTGCAGAAGAAATTATTGACTACAACACAGAAGTAATATATACGCAATTTCTTATCTATAATAAAAATTTGAAGAAAATTTTAGTTCAGCGGCATAACTTCTGAGCTCCTTGAAAACGTCACCGTGAGGATTGAGGACGTGCAGCGGGAGCTACTCGAATTTATATTCTCCGATACAATCCTCGTTGGTCACTCTTTGGAAAATGATCTTCTTGCTTTAAAGGTAAAGTTAGCGGTAGGTTGGGAGATGCGTTTCGATGTATACTAAACTTTTTCAGATGTGCCATGAACTTGTTATTGATACGAGCATCCTATTCCCTCATCCCCACGGTAAACAATAATTTTTTAAAAAGAAAAGTTAGTTAAGTTTATAAAAGGACAGCCTAAAAAAAAGTCATTAAAGCATCTCGCTGAAGAAATTTTAAAGAAAAGTATACAGAATCGAGGAAGTTTCGGTCATGATTCTAAAGAAGTATAAAAAAATTAATTTTAACTTTTTATAAGATTAATAGTCATTTTGGTTATACCAAGGACGCCCTCGCGGCCTTTCAGCTTGTTATGCATAAGTTAAAAGAAGATTTACTGGAAGAAAAAAGGAAAGAGATAGCTAATAAAAAAAAGGCCAATGCTAAATAAAGTTTATAAAACAACGTGCACCCTTTCCTCCTTGTAAGTTTTTTTGTCTGTATAGACGAGCCGCGCAGACGCCCCCAGATACTCAATCTATATAACTTCTCTTTTTTTTCGGCGATACTTTAGGGGAATTGGCTTAAAGCACTTCCAATAGTGGAGTAGGCCTGCTTCAAGACTCCCTTGTAGCTTTAAAATATTACCACGGTCAACAAAATAAAATAAAATTTTTTACTTTATTATTCAAAAGAATTTTAAGGGAGCCTAAAGTGGGAGTCTTTTAACATAAGTTTATATAAATGTTCGGCTAACTGAGAAATACGGCACAGTTCTTTGGCCATATAGCGCGGCTTTCTGTTGTCTATATAAAAAAGGATAGTAGAGTAACTAATAGACGTATATCATAATAATTGTAAAGATGGGACAGAAGAGTCTGCTAAAATGAGAGTAAAACACACTCTTTGTGACATTGGTAGCTTAAGTTTATAATTAAAGGACTCTCTTTCACCTTAAGTAATTATCTACAAAAAATTAAAACTATATGTCCTAATAATAAATGTTTTATGCCCTATTTTTATAGTGCAAATGACGACATACCTCCCCCAAGTAAAAAATTTTTAAAGATCAAAAAAAATTAGCGCCCCTAATTTTTACCCAAAACTAATCAACACCAGCAAAGGCGTCTGCTGAATTAATAAATGCTGAGGACGAGCCGTGGCCATTTTGGCGCGAAATAATGGCCTCTTAATCGGCTATATCTGCAACGGTTAGGCGCACGTGGAATAAAGAATGCTTAGAAAGGGAATTTAAAGGTTAAAACTAAAATTCTTAAGTGGAAATTTACTTGCACAGAAATGGAAACGTTGCTTTCATTCCTTCCATGCACTTTTTGTTATTTACCTCGTTTTATTATTGTTAAGAGTAAAACCTATCTTTATACGAAAAAAACGCAATTAATATAAAATTTAGTGTTACTGAAAATTGACAAACAAATATATCAGTCTTTCAAGTAGAAAACATTAGAACTTTTACTGTGTTACGCTTTTGAGAGTAATTCTTATGAATATTCAAACTCGTACCACCCAGAAAATAATTTTTAGAAATAGAATTCACTTAGCTTAGCAAAGCGTTAAGTATAGGATATAGAAATATGAACTTATGGAAAAGACAACGCTTTATATCGGATAAAAGGGGCGTATTGTTGGCTTCTAAAATTTGTGATTCCTCAAGATGAACTGTTATTACCTAAAGTAATAGAATTATAAGTTTTCAATTTTATTTTTTTATTATATGTATAATATTGCATATAGTTCTAATAGAATAAATTATATAAAGTCATAATTTAGAAAAGAAAGAAGTAGAGATATAATTTATTAAAGGAAGGAAAAGCCAGCAAAAGAGAATTTTGTTAATACTGCAGCTAAATACAGATCTCACATAACAGAAATTTTATTTTTAGTTATATATAAATTTCAAGCTACTATAAAAAAATCCTAGAGTAAACCTCCTGCTTTGCTCACTAACAAAAAAAAAAATTAATTTATTGTAATAAAGATTTTCTTGGTCTCTGTAATAGATTAACAGTTTTTAGAAAGAAATTTCTATTGGCTTACTTGATATGAAGGTTATATAAACTGCCGAACATTATTATATGATAACATAAAAGAAAACAAGTTTTCTGTATATTTTGTGGTGTTATTCTGGTTACTATGATAAGTTAACTGCTATTACTATTTATTAAAGTGTTTTTTATTATAATTATTATTGGTATGAAGAATTATTATTATAGATTGCTATTATTGCTATGAGGATACCTCAAGTATTCACTATCCCTTAGAAACTTAATCTTCTACAGTTCAATTTCTAGATGTAGTGCATAAAATGAATTTAGTAGTTGTAACTTTTTTAAGTTAAAAAGGTTCCTTGCACATTTTTAGTTCTTTCTATCAAAAATTTTTTAACTTCAAGTAGATAAATTTTTGCCTTACAAATTCTGTATTTTGTAACCGCGTGCGCAGCCAAAAAGTTGGTAATCTTGTATAGTGTTTGCAGAAGTAGAACCTATTACGAACCGTCCAAGAAGTAATATATAAAGTAATTTTAAAAACAAATTTAAAAGTATAAATTTGATATACATATATATGTAGGTTGGTATTTATATAGCTAATAAATAAGTTTGATCAATAAAATAGGTTTGAAGTAACGGCAAACTTTTGTGCACAGCCATTTTAGGGATATAATAAAATAAAATATAGCCTTAATTGTAACTAGTAGCAGTAGCTAATAAATTACTATATTGTCAACTGTATCCTTTTAATCATATTCTCGCCACTATTAAGAAACAAGCTATAAAATGATTATAACTGTAAGTCAAGGGGATACTGGGCATTACATATAAACCACGAAAGGATTTGTGATCACAGTAAGGATTTGTTTTAAAACCTTGTAGCCTTTTTTTAAGGCGCACAAAGAGGGACCAACAAACTAGAGCATGCGCCATAATAGACGTATAAAGGAGTTATATGTATTGCTTTTATTTATTTATATTTATATCGTTTTGACAAACCACAGTAGTTATAATTGCTATGACTTAAACTGCTTAATCTAAGTTTTCTCACAAGGAGGTTAAGGAACAAGGCCACCCTAACAAATTGAAGAAGACCTCTCGTGCCTTCTCTCATAACGTAAAGACAGAGACGTCTTTGTAATTTGAGCGTTTACCGTTTTTTACACCAAAATCTTAAATAATATTATATTATCATCTCTGATAATTATTCTAAAGTCATTACACACTCGCTTTTCTAAGATATACCCAAAAGATTGTTTAGGTCATTTGTAATTTGAAAAATGTGCAGGGGTATAGCACAAGAAGTTAGTTAGCAAACTGTTGGGTGTTCTTCAACTTGAGTAAAACATTTTGTAGCGCTCCGTTTAAGGTAAAATAAAAAAGATTCAGTTTCACATTCATGGAGTTAAGAATTTCGCACAAAACAAGGTGCGCCTGTAAACATACTAAGGAGATTGATTAAATCTGAATTCTGTTTATAAGGCCAAGTCGAGGGGTGAGAGAGATGTGAAACTAAAGTCTGAAAATAGCTTTACAAGTTTATTTTTCAAGATTCAAAGGCTTCTTTTGCGTATAAAAGGATAAAAAACCGGTTATATTCTTTTTTTTTTAACAAAATTAATAAATTTCAATTATGCCTGAAGCTAATTAAACGCCAAGGTATTACTTGACAGCACCAATGGATAGACATTTGCTATAGCGTTAAAGCTTTAAATTTCCCCTTTTTCCTTTTTTTAAAATGATCGCATAGTATTTTGGAGGGTTTACCGTATTTTTTCACTTTGCAAACCATTCTTGAGTGTATAAAGATAGGAATTCACATATTATAACAGATGGCAGCCTCGTTAAAGTATATATAAAGCCGAGGAGACTTTGTTGGAAGAAGCCCTGAGGGAAGACAGTTTTAAGGATTCTGGGGTGCAAAGGAACGAATACAGCACGCACATAAGGTATTCTGGAAGCTTGTATATAATTAATTTATTAATGTGCTTCATGCCGGTTAAAATCTAATACCATAACTCTTGATTTTTTGTAATTAAAAGCTTTTTATTGCTCTCTACGACCCTTAAAAATTGCTGTGTTGTAGAGTGTCCTCCTAGAAACCAACTGGTGTGAAGGGGACAAGATTTGTAGGATTTGTTTAAAAAACCAGGCTAGGCTAAGCTAAGAACAGTGTTACATACGGTGCAGCTTACGCTCATTAGAAGCGATTATGGCCGAAGGTGAGACTACCGGCGTTGTGGCTCGAGTTTTTTGATTTTTTGTATTTCATGGGATTGAGAAACTGGCTGCCGGGAATTACCAGGAATCTGCTGGAATATTGGTATAGGATTATTTAAACTTTTTTTCAGGTATAAACATATTTTTGGTCAGTAGAACTCTGAGGCTGCTAAGCATTACCTTTTATTTATAAAGCATGTAATAGTCTTCATTTTTCCCGTTATAAGTGTACTTTCTATCAGTATACGTTAAATTTTTATGATAACAACGTGACCAGCAAAGAATATTTTCATCAAAATTAATAAATCTTGATATAAAAAAAATTAAAGAGGGACAAAACATAACAAAAAACATGTTGCTTACATAATAGTCATAGTATCGAAGGCGGTAGGCTTAAATTTAATTATTAGGTTTTTATATAGGAAACTCTTATTAAGAGAGAATTAACTAGAAAATTTTTTATTATAGAAGTACTATATTTCGATAGCAATTATTTTTTTCCTTTATTTACAAATAAATCTACTAACGTACAACTATAGAGAGATACTTTGACTCGTAAGTACCTTGTTTATTAAACTAAATATAAAGTTAATATTTATAAAATGGAGGCGTCTTCCTAGTTTCATATATAATTATAAGCATATCATCGTAACATTAACAAAACAATAGGCAAACTGTATTAAAAAATACTTATATATTATGAAGACTTTGCAACTCAGAAAAAAATGAATCCTTTATCGAGTAAAGAAGAATATTACTCAAATCTTTGATAGTTAATACTATAAAGGATTTCATTCAACCACAGTTCTAATAATTTCACTTAAAATCGCATATATTTTTAAATTTTTTAGGGACGAAAAACATTGTTTTTCCGATGGCTGTAAGTTGTTTTATAAACAATTTCCTTTATTATACATTACAAAAGCATTTAGCCATAAAATTTAATAATAAACAGTGATATAAAAGTTTTTCAATTCTATTATTGCGCCAACCTTTATTGATGAGATAGAAAAAATTCCTAATTTATGAAGTAAAATTCAAAGTGAATAAAAGCTTCTGAAAGGCAAAGGAAAAAAAATCTAAGTAATATACTATTACACCTCAATGTTACTAAAACTATACTTTTATTTGTTGTTATATGGTTAAAAACGGTTTTGAAGGTTGTAGACTTACAGAAAATCAAACTTTTGAATCCTTTAAGTATCCTTTGGTTTGCATCTTAATATCTTGGCGAAAATTATTACGAAATCGATGATAGTTTCAGTATAACTTATGAAAACACACATATTCACAAACATGCAATGCTACTGAGCTCTTTAGATTAAAAAACATGAAAAATAAATGACCAAAATCAAAATATTATTTTAACTTCTGAATTATTTTTAGCTACAGTTATTAAACTTTACTACTAATATTAAGAGTTTTACTGCAGCCTTGACAAAATTAATCTACTGTTTATATAAGATAATATCTTACAAACTTTCCAAGTCGGTTGCAACATTTTCGCTTGAAAAAACTTTTTAAATTGCAATTTGATAGGTTCCTTTTCAATTTCCGTCACAGTTTAGAAATTTTTTTTATTGTGAAAATGACTTTTGTGTAAGCATAAAAATATCACTTTTAGCTATTAAGCTTCTCATGCGCTTTATTAAAAAAGTATTTTAAACTATGCTAGAGATTAAGCAATTATTACAAAACGTAATCAATAGCCTTTGTTAAAAATTTATTCTTAACTTGGGCGCAACCTCCAAATTGCAAGTATTTAATGTATATATAGAATGCCGTGGTTTTTAGTAAACAATTGACAGCCTGAAGGGGCGCAGCACTTGGGGAGAAAATGAGCGATAAAAAAGTAGAATCATCCAGGATAACATAGTTGCAAACAATAAGTAACAAGGTTAAACAGTTATAGTGTTTGAAATTTTCTTGTGAGCTGCAGATATTTACAATACCCTGTTCGCCTTATATACGAAATTAGTATTATAACTTGCCCACTAAACATTATTAAAGTTCAATCTCCTTACAGTCCTACACTCTAAATGAACGCCAAAAAATAAAAGAACAAGTCCTCTTTATTTATTAAAGTTAAAATAAATATATATACCCAATTTTAAAAATAATCTTGATAGATTTAGTCTACAAGTTAAATTAATTAAAACGCAAAGCGCATACCCTCAGTTGGATGTAACCAGTCCTCTTTAACTGCGCAAAGTGAGTGAATCATACCAACCATATTTAGAGTGCTGAAATAACTTTACTAATGTTTTTTAAATTTTTTAAGATTTTTTGTAAGTTATGATTAGGAATTTCTGTGGTTTTTTTAAGTTAAGCATTTAAGGTTAAGGTTTTAAACTTTAAAATTTACCTCTTCACCCATACTTTTATAGGTTTTTTGATTAATTTTTAAAAGTGCCTATTGCGTATATTGGATTTAATCAATTACATCTCGACTAAATAGTATAATCGCAACCTGTATTCAAATAATTCGCAATACCAGCATTTAACATAACCTAATAACGCATAATTTTTTTTAAAATAATTTTTATTTCTAAATTCAACGCGTTATAAATGACAACTTACTTTGTATATCTAAATGTAACTCTGCTCTTAACACCTGTGGCGTTATGATAACGAAAAAAACAAAACATACCAGCTATTTTTTTTATTTTAAAATCAAAGCTCTTTGAAGCAACTTTTATTCTAATTATATTTGTAATTTTCTGCGAACATCTGTAAATTTAAGATTGTGTCATAAAGCTGTGAAATGAACTCAGGTAGTTTCTAATAATATAATTACTAAACAATTAGGTGGTATTACTAAGATGCGTTCTACTTGACGATCTGCTAGTTAAATAAAAAGAGAAATTAAGGTTGCAATTGCCTTTCTGTGGGCTTGCACAACTAACTGCGCACACAAAGAAAATACTTGCAGCAACGCGTTTCACTCAATAGCAATATATTTTAAATAGTACAGAGAAATAAAATAAAAAAAAGAGCTTTGTTTTCTCAATTTTTGTCTTGTTAAAAAGAGCAATAGAGTTTAGTCGAATGAACTATCCTCTGTGCGCTCACAAAAATTTTATCAAAATTATGTAAAAGAATTGCCGATCAACTGTTTTAATTTTTTAAATTTAATAAAATGTTTTATATGCGAATTTTATTCGGTCAGTAATAATTTTTAGTATAAAATATGGTGCATCTTAGACTGAGCAAATTATATGAACTACTACGATTTATCCTCTATACGCTGTGATTGATTAAATATAATATTGGCCAACTAATATTCATTTCTTAATTTAAGTTGAATCCGTAGTCACTGCTCCTTTCGCAGGTAGCTGGCTTTGATGTATACAAAAAGATAAATTAATAAGAGCAAAAATTATTTTACAAAAGTAAAATTTAAGACTTGCGACTCAATACGTTACTTAACCCCTCCTTTTCACTAATCGGTAAAGCGGAAGGTCTAAAAAATAGTGAAAAGGTAATAATTAGAGTAACTACGACCATAAGACAATATAAGAATGCAAGTCGGGTAAGGCTTAGGCTGCCATGGTTGCAAGTATTACTGCAAAAACCTATGTCGGCCGAGCAATACTCGCGACCCCGACATTTATCGCCTACTCTAGACCCTTTCGTTACTTCGACACACTCTCTTACGCTTTCGTGAGGACAAGAAATCACCTAGAACCCTTTTAACCACTTTCAATGCTACAACTATTTAGTGAGAGCAACAAGAGAATTACTCCTCTCACCCTTAAGCTTTTTGCAGGGGTTTTTTTAATTATCACACTCATCACCAAGAAGTGTTAATACAGCTGCTCTATCGCCGGTCTTCGATCTGCAGTTGACGTAAAAGAATAATAACAACGCATGAACCGTCAACAATTTATTTTACAAGTTTGCAAGAAAAGTCCTGCATTACGATAATTATTAGTTAATTTATAGACAAATTTTTTGATCATGCCCGAGACTAAAATTTAATTCTATACTAATTGGCAGACTATTAAGGTAGAATGCATCGTACTAAAACATGAATTTGTTTAATATTTTTATCATGTCAACTATGTGCATTTTTAGTTAAATGATTTCTAATGAGGAGTCACGGATTAAATGAGCACTTAAGTAAAAGTTTGAGTTAAAGACTGCATATACTTAATGCGTAAGAGTAAGTTATACTAGTTATAAACATGTTAAAAAGGAACAGGGTAAGGTCTTATACGTTTTTAACACTCTCATAATTTCACTACTGTTTGCTTATTAAAACTGTAGCGCCTTTGTTGTCAAGTAATAAAAAAATAAGCAAAAAAATCCTTTTTTTCTTGAATTCTTATGTACTATACTCAAGAGATGTTGCTATTATCAATGTGTTATTGCAGCAGGTATCTTATGCGCAGTTACTTGTGTGAAGATATTGCAGTCATAGGTTTAAGATTATTTGACCTGATTTTACATAGAGGAACACCGCATTTTTTTTTCCGCACTATGGAATACTAAAACTCCATCGACTGCTTATAGCCCATCTGAGACTTCGCAGTAGCGTTAGCTTCTCTAAGTCGGGTTCGTTACCCTTTCTTTTTGCTGTTTATAAGGTTTAATATTTTAACTCTTCTTGAGTTAAGACTGACAAGCTGTTTAACAGTATACCCGGTACCATAAAAATAAACTTTTCTGCAGAAGTTGGAATACGGTCCTTGTTACCTCACTTATAGCACTTCATAGTATATTTTTATTCTTCTATATCTTTAACGTTAATTTACTTTTTGTAAAAAAGACGACCCCTAAAATAATCTGTACCACTGGCCTACCTTAATTTATTAAATTTTGCTTAAAGGCAGCCCTTACCTTCTAACTAATAAAATTCTTCAGCATTTCAGTCAGCCTCTTCTAGTCACTAGTTTTGTTTAACTTATCCTATTCTATTCAGGACATGTTACCCTCTTAGCGTCTTGGAGAATTTCTTATAGGTTGATAGCATTAATAGCGCATTCTCTAACTGCATGCATTTCTCTCTGGAGCTTTCCTCTAAAGCAAATTATAATACCATCTTTAGATCAAAAAGTCATTAGGGTAAACTCTCCCATTTCACGAAAACAAAATAAAATTTTTCTCTAATTTTAATTTAGTTGTAAAGTAATTTGTATCTTTCCTGTTTGCTTTGTCTTAAGTACTTAACGATAGGTTCAAATCAAAAAAGTAAACAAAGCAAAAGCAACTAACCAACTTAAGAGAACTCCCATATTACAAATATTAATATAAAAACTCATTATTTGCGCGTTCAAAGTTTAAAGAAACATCAGAATACGTTATAAAGTATTGCGTTATCTTCTTTTTTCAACAAGGCTATATAAAGAAACTTTTCCTAGACAGATTAGCTATGTAATATAACAACCGGATTTCATAAATGAAAGGGAGCCTATATCTGGTTCGTATATACCCTGTTTTCTTGTCATTTTTGGCTTTGTGATAAATTTATATGCTGTATTTATATATTTATATGCATCAGTATATATATTTTTACGTCGTTTTCCACTCCACGAGTAAATTTTTAAAATTAATATTTTTTGGAGCTAGCTAAAAATGCAAAAACATTTAAATAGGTTTAATTAACTTGTCAATTTGTGCGTTTTTAGAACTTCTCGCACTATTTTCTTTAAGTAAGCTCACTTCACTTTTTCTATAAGTATACCGGTCAAATAGGGCTGTTCAAATTAAAGTTTTTTTATCTACCTAAAAAGAAAAAATATTGGTTGTCATCTAAACTTGAAGGACAGAGTAACTTAAACTGCAACCAATTGATAAATTTAAAAATTAGGAAATGGAATTCATTATTCGTACTGTAAAAAGTATGGTACTAGACTATCATCCAGCTCTATACCATACTGTCCCTTTTATAAAAACTAAAATTAAAATGTAGGCCGCTCAAACTATATAGGTTTGTAATACTTTCTTTTGGTATATTACAATCCGACCTATAGTTTAGTGATATAGTTTGTTAATCTAAATACGTACCTATGAGTGATTTTTGTAGACTTTACTTATTAACTTATTTTATATACCTGATCAACTTTGTATACCAAAACAGTTTCTTAGTTGGGACAATTTAAGATTTTTTTAAGTGTTCTTATGCATCCTAATCAAATGGAAGCTTCTTATATGTTCTTTTCTTGATAAACTTTTATTTTAAATCTCCATAATTTTAATATTCTTTTGTCGAGAGATTTTAAATGCTAAGTTTAATCTAATCCTCAGAATGCAAATAATTAAAGCATTTACGCGATATCTGGATTAGCTGCTACGAATTGTAACTTATATAAGAGTAAACATGTCAGCACCAAATGCGCAGTCATTAGTCATATAAGACACGAGAGCCTAACAGCCGGAAAATTCAACCTTTTGTTCCTTTTTGCTTACCTGACTTTGCCGATTATATGTATGTTCAGTTTTCCACTTAACTCTTTTTGCGGACTTCTCAGCAAGATAAGGTGGGTATAAATCTAACAAAGAAAAAAAAAGTGGCAAAATTGTTTGTTTTTAACCATGCAAGTTTACTTTTTAGCAACACCTCGAATTTTGTCTTTTTTTGAACTTCTTAAAAAAGATGTTAACATTTCGACTTCTGATTCTTTTTGCACACCCCCTGCTGAAGTCTCCGGAACTACTGTTGCTGAAGTCTATTCTAACTTGCAAACCTTTCTGGAACATTTTTCAAAAAAGTTTTCAGAAGTTGAGTGTTTAAGTAACACCGTTGACGTTGAAGATCAAAAAATTTTAACTCTAGGTTTTAATACACGAGCTATACATTACTCCCCATTAATATCTAAGGATATAATAATAATAAGCAATAAACCATGTCCAAAGGTTGCAGTCTCTTTTGAGTTGTTAAAGTACTGTTGGCTTTGTGCTAAAGCTCTAAACTTAACTAATTATTATCTTTTTGAGTTGCTTCTGCAAAGTGAAATTTACGAACCTCCTTCCTTTGAAACGAGCAGTTCTGTATGACTACACTAACACTGTTAGACAACACTTTATATGTTCCTACTAAAATTAAAATAGGGCTCCGACGAAGACAAACTACGTCTTTTAAGAAGAACTAACGAAGAGGTTTTCACTTGGCTATCGACGTATTTTTTATCCTGTATACGAGTTCTAGTTCGCTAAAATTTTTAAACAATAACTTATAAAGAAGGGAGTTGTTAGCTTTGCATTTTAATTACTTTTCTTTTTCACCTAAGAATTTTTAACTTTTTACAAAAACTTTAAAGGAGAGTTTTACGTAGAGATTCCTACTTACTTTATGCAAATTTTTATCTAATAACGTAATGCCACCCACTACATTGTTGCTAAATAAAAGCATATATAGAGCTTTTGCAAGTCAAAGTCTATATTTATAAAAAATATAACTGTTCTCTTTATGTTCTTTAGGAATATCACTTTAATTATAAAACTTTTATATTTAATTATTTAAAATTATGGCATCTTTGTTGAATAATTTACACATAATAGAAAGAATATCAAAGAATGACGAGAAACGTCAACGTTAACCTAATTGGTAAACAACATCTTATGGACTTTCAAGATTTAAAAGTACGTATTGCTATTACGTTATATTTCATACACATAATATTATATTTTTCGTTTGTATGTTTGTTTCTTATGGCAAATTTACTCAAACAAAAAAAACTACAAGCCTCCTTTCTATTTCAGACCGCCAAACAACAATTATTTTTCGTAGTCAACCTCCTCGTTACCGGTTTTGGTGTGTTCTACTTCCTCTTTTACGCAAGTAATGATCTACTAAACTACCCGCTGGTCACTTTATTTTCTTTATACTTTACTTTTTAATTATTCTTAAGTTTTATACTTTGTTCCAGTTTATAATGCTTTTAAAATCATAAGTATAATTTTTTTCTAACGTATTTTCAAACACGCTATCGAGCATATAATAGGCTACATAACTATTTTACTTTTGCTTGACTGTGAATTATAGATTTTTTAACTTCTTAGAGGGTTCTGTTTTCCGTTTTGTGCTCTCTTATTGCTTGCGCGGCAGAAAGTTATATTTATCTTAAGCAAGAGTTTTATAATGAGGCTCTAAATGAAAATTAGAAAAATCGCGTATGCTTCGTATTTTCCTTGAGTAGAATCAAAATTACTCGGATTCCCAGATTAAAAAAAAGAATTAGTAAAGAATTGTATAACTACTGTAGCTTTAAAGAATTGTTCCTAGAGCATAAAAAGCCTGTTTTGCCTCGTTATAATAAAATAATTAATCTATTATTCAAGTCTCTTTAAAGCTCTATAAAATTAATTCATAACTCTTCTATAGTAAGACTGGCACCTTCTATGTGCCATCTATTGCTCCTTGTCTACCGAAAACGACAGGCGTTTTTCTTAATCAAAATAATATTTAATTATTTTAATTTTAGTCTTTTAACAAAGATATAAGCAGACTGTAAAAAATAAAAATAAAGATTTACGACCCTACAGGGTGTATATGTCCAACCACTTAATAAAATTGCGATTCACTCTTGTGATAATTTACGCAGTCTACTAGCGAACCCTTATCTAATTTCTCTATAAATAATTATAAAAATTGCATAAAGGAGATAGATATAAAACTGGTTGCCCCTTCGCTTTACAAGTGAGCAGCTACACAGTGAATTAACAAATTATTTGATAATAAATGACTCTGGTGAGTACAATTCATATAAAAAAGCCCTAAAACTTACATTTTTTTGAAAAAACTTTAGTGCTCTTGAAACAAGTATTTATCGAGCCACAAAGCGATCTGGACTAAAGAGTCATAATGCGCGTCGACAGAGTCAATCGGATGTGAATCTTCGGGGTACCAGAAGGTCTAAACAAAAAGAGTTTACTATAAAAAAATTCAGAAACTGTAAATAATTTAAACCTTCACAGGAACACTTCGGGCCAAAAGTGCATAATAAAGCTGCAGGCCTTGTGAAGGTGGGACACGCCTGTCTTTCCCTCCTTAATTCCGAGGTGAGTGTATTTATAAAAGTAGGAAGAAGTTACGGAAGAACCGAGTGTAAAGAGAGTCGGAGTAGTCACGCACGAGAGATCATTAGCAACAGGAGAATTTTTATAAAGGAGGGAAATTTCCTCAGCGGACGGGCACGTGCGGTACGGCAATCCCACGGCAGCGTAAGCCCAATCGGGGATATCGCTCGTGGCCACTTGACCGACAAGGTTGGTTACTGGATACCACCATAAAAGCTAACAAGCTATGCGATGGGGAGGGAAAACAAAGCCACCGCACCGGGATTGTGCAAGACGCACGCTTGATAGCATTGAGGATATCTGCTTATGCAATGCGCACCTTCCAGACACCAATATTGGGAAATGTACGCATGACAGTAGAAGCATACTGTACCTAACCATCCGCCATGACTGCCGCCTATAATGGCTACTTTTTTCCTATCTACATCTGGATTAAAAAATAAAGGTAGTTAGAAAAGTAAGGCGAAAATTTTCTAAAATCAATAACTATCAAGACAAACAATATTGCAAAAGATACTGATAAGCAGAATTTGAATAAGCAGAATTTGAAAAAGTGAAGGCGCACCAAAATTTGCGCAGCAGTACTCCCTTGCAGCTTGAACATCCTCCACGTCAAGACGGCCATACTCTCCTACGAGAGAATTTAAAAAGTGGAGCCCAAACCCCGTAGATCCTCGATAGTTGACTATTACAAGCAGCAATTTTATTTTCCGGTGAAAAAAGAGAGTGAGAAGAGCAACACCGTAGCAAACGATGTAACCAAGATTATTTAAGAAGGCGTTTCTTTCGTCGAATGCCGCAGAATAAGCAGAGTGAGGCCCACCGTGCGGGCAGATTATTAAAGGGAAAGGTCCACATTTTCCTAAGTTATGGAAAGTAACACCGATTTATAACATGACTCAAAAGAAGATACCTTTTGGAGACGTTACAATAATTTCAAAAGTTTCTTTAGGGCTATGAGGTAACGAGACGGGATATATCCCCCACTTAATATCTTTAATAATTTATTAAATAATCAAAACAACCAAAGCATAAAAAAAGCTCTTGCCCAGTTGCTCAAGGTCGGTCAAAGCTTTGCTGTCAAAGGTCAATCTTTCATCTTTTGAATTATCTGTAACCTCAACGGGTTTTTCGAACTTTAAAACTGGTCATTAAATAAATTTCTCACTTTTAATAACACCAAGCCTGGAGGAGACGAGGGCGTTGAAGAGGAAAGCAGTAAAAAGTTGCCTACCGCATCAAACGCACCTTAAGCGTAATTTTGTTTTAGGAGTAGAAAAAATAAACTATTATATTGCCAATCTCCTTAATTATTCCAATTTGTCCCCAATGTTAACCATCAATAGTCAGGTAGTAAAACTACAAAAAGAATTATCTATGGAATTGAAGTACGAAGGGAAGATATGGAGGCGGCATTTGTTGTACACCGCCAAACAGTTGAAGTGTTGAGTTCAACTAAAAGAGCCGCAGATAAAGACCTCCACTGACTGGTTAATAAAACTGACATGGGGCAAAGGGGGAGGTTTGTGAATTTTCTTTGTGTAGGGATGCTAATAATATACTAGCTTCTTTTTGCTTTGAAAGTTGCACCCAACAACGTTGAGGTAGGGAAGTAACGTAAAGGCCTGGAAAACTTTCTGGGTAGGGCGCTGTGTAGACAGTGTCAAGCACTACTCAAGAAAGAGATATTACTTTGAATGCAGTGATATACAAAAGTATAATGATGGTACAATAAAAACTTACAAGAACTGGCCATGAAAAAAATAACTATAATAAGCTCCTCTAAGGATAAACCCTGGATTATTCTAACGTATACCTATAAGAATTTCTTTAGAGCGCCAATCCAGCACTCCGAGGCAGTGAGCAGTGTTATGCGAGACGCACTCCTTCACAAACAGAAAAGCCAGTCGCTCATAAGATGGATTAAACCTGCCAGACCGGGAGGCAAAGATGTCCGGCGTTAAATTTTTCACAGAGAGAGCTATAGTAAACGCACAAGGGTAAGTTTTAGAAAATCTGCAAATCACTATATAAGCAGTAAATGCGGAGTTTCTGTTAAAAAAAGAAATTTTGTAGTTCTATTGCACTAAAATCAAGATTGTTCTAATATTGCACGAGTCAAGTATTTAATTTAATATTTCTATGAATTAATTTTCTAAATTATATAATCACTTGAGGATGGGTGCTGCTCCGTGGAATGTGAAAAAAAGTATAGTCCATGTCGTCTATTATAGCTGAAGACCAGAAGTGCCAGTACAATAAAATGAGAGGTAACAAGGGGATATCAAAGATCAGAGGCCAACCAGTATAAAAGCCCTAAGCGTTTAGAGGAGGCATCTAGAGGCACTCCCGTAAAAACGAGGCCAGAATTGTCAGAAGTCCAACTAGCATCCCCACTGCAAAGATCTTCCGGTATTCCCTCAACTTCTTCGATGCAGCCCCTCTCAATATCCACTACAAATAGTCGTGCGAAAGCCTTTTTATCGTACAATTCACCCCTATGATATTAGCAAAGTAAAATACTGATATTAATTTCAACTAATAAAGTCGAAATGTTATATGCAGTTAACAAAGGATACCAATCTTCTTTAAAATGAAATTTACTCTTCCTACTAAGGAAGTCTTCTTTATCTTGCCTTTCTTCTTGTAAAATTTGGTTTATTAATATAGAAATTTAAATTTAAAAATATTTTTTTACACGCTTACCCGTTTTTACACCTGCTAAATCAATTTTAGGCCACCACAGAGACTTAAACTTGGTTTGTTTCTTTTCTGCACAGTAAACTATTTTTTTTGAGTCACTCGACCAATTAAAACAGCCAAAAAATGAATCAGTATCTGTTGATTATAAAAAAAGGAATTAATTTTTTAGAGTTATTTTTTTAATTTACATATTGGGCCGTGCAGCTCGCAGGTTGCAATAATTGTATCTTTCAACCTATTTTCAGTCCAAATATCAAATGCATATCCCCTCTTTTTATCTTCTAAACCTATAGCTTATATAAAATATATATTTGAGTAAAACTACATAAACTTATCTCTGTACTATGACAGTAGTTTTAAAATAAATTAACATAAATACAAAAACATAAAGAAATAAATAAAAAACTAGTTTCACGCGCGATAGCAAGAAACTTTCCACAGGGAGATAAACGCTCAAAAAGCATATTTTTCCTTTCAATAGGATATACTTGATGCCCATCTGTACTATAACTAACTGTGTAGGTGCGATTTTTGCTAAGAACCAAGTCAGCTTGGGACCAAGTTGCTTTAACCATAACCTGCGAATCTCCATTACCACAGAATTTTAGGGTATCTCCATGATTAATACATATAAAAGCCTCTTTTACTTTAGAATATAATGATAATTTTTTTAGCTCATTTACGCAAATATAAAGCTTTTCTTCGGTAAACTCGCTTTCAAGTTTACGCATAAGTGGTAAGTGAGTACTCGGAGGTGGACAGGCTTGCTTGGCTTCACATTGAAACTAAGCTAGGAAAAGCACCAATGAAATTGCCATGTCTATTAAACTACTCTGTTTTGAGGAAAAATTTACGATTGGTATTATCGTTTCTACTGTTCCATAGTTATAAGTACGTAGCATGAATATTTTTCCTTCAAGCTGTAGTTTTCTAATTTACCTTCCTTTTGGGCTACTTTTGTTAATTTCAAGAGTTTTCTTACTTGCATTCTCTTTAACTTTGTTAAAACTGTCTACCCCCAACTCGTTATTTATAGAGTAATGATTATACAATGTAACTTTTAAACTTTTTGTTTTAGCTTCAATAAAATATTAAAAACTATTTTTTGCAGAATTTATTACAATTTAATTGCGCCAC
Organism: Zophobas morio; assembly: GCF_036711695.1. NCBI lineage: Eukaryota > Metazoa > Arthropoda > Insecta > Coleoptera > Tenebrionidae > Zophobas > Zophobas morio. Next base: position 36,420 of record NW_026972171.1, on the reverse strand, counting down.
TGTTTGGAATCACCGCTCGATTAAATAAAGGGTCAAAACCTTTTCCGCCTAGGATACTGTTTATATGTAATTCAGTTAGCTTTTTAGATGCAATAGCCTCTCGGATTTACTTGAACGCTTTAGTTTTTTACGAGGACCCTGTTTTTAAAAGTATTACCTTCTAGATTTTGCACTATTATCTGTTTAATTTTTAATAAGCAAACAAACTGCGCTTTGAAAAACAGTTGAGGCGTTCAAAGAAGAAAAATATCTGCATCCTTTTTGAGAAGAAAAAAAGTAGCGAAAAGTTTAGTCCTGGAAGTAGTCATTTACCACTAGAAGACCTATTTTTTGAAAGCGCTTCTCTGGTAGTGCCTGTTGTAATAAAGTAACGGGTCAATACTAGAAATATTAAGATAGAACTTAATACTGAATTTGTTTAAAGGATTTATACTTCAAATTGGCTTTTATGTAACTTTTGTGTAAATAATTTAAATCCATGGTGGGCTACTGCTCTCCTTTTGTTTGCACCTTGTATGCAGTACGAATTTCTGTTTCTCCCCTCTATTAAACCTTCGGAGAATAAGGTCATAACTATCTTTTAGTACTCCCCTTCTTATATAAGTATTGTTATTGCGTAGCAGTCTTTTTTTGGCTTTCTGCCTTACAAGCAATTAATTTCTAAAGAGCTTATTCGCTCAGGTAAAGGTGGGAAGTTTCTTTTTAAGGGAAATAAAAGTTTTATTTTTGTTTAAAAAAATGTTTTTTTATTCTATAACTTTAGAGACGCCATCACTAAAGAATTTTGAAAGTGTTAATAAAAATAAATTCCCCGATGTTAGTTCAAAAGAGGCTATTAAGCTCGAACAAAAGGTAAGACAAGTTTTGGAGGTTATTCCATTTGCTGATGGTAATTATTATACTATTCATTCTACTTTTATTTTTAAATCCTTTCATGTTTAGAATTAGCCATAAGGGATGATCTTCTTAAGTTCGATTCAGTAAATGATACCATAGAAAAATGTTTATCCGGCTTACTTCCCGCGTTATCTTCGGTAACTTAGAGTTATCTTGAGGAAATATTTTACTCTTTACCATGAATGTTAATTTTTTAAAAAATTTTATTATCTTTACGCTAGAATATTTCACCCACACCATCTGGCATAAATTGCGAAGAAACACAAAATTTTAGTATAATAAAAAAAAAGGAAGATCTAAAGAGGTTTTCCCGAGAACGGTATCTAAAGCGAAAAGGAATCTCTTTTTAAGTTTTAGATCCAAACGCTAGCTTTATAAATTTTGTTTAGTTCTTCCGCCCCTGTGATTCTACTTTGAACTTTCAGCTTAAATTTTATAATTCTTAATAAACATTGTTTTTAATATCTTTCATTGGTACAGTGGTATTGACCTAAATTTCTACTTGACTCACTCACCGAATATAACAATTTATTTTAAGAGAAATAATTTTTTTTTTACCTTTGAAAGCTCTTGTGCCAGTGATGGTTTGAATGCATGTCACTCCTTTAGCGGGAGGCGCAAGTTCCCTTTAAAAAAATTTAAGTAGCAATCTAATAAGCCTTTATTAAAAGTGTCGCTGCGCATGACCCATAAAATATAATTACGACGTAATTATCACACCCTCCTCGTCAGCGCCCGAGTAGGCGCTTCCCCGCTCCCCCCTTCCCCTTTCATTTGCACTTGTAACGCTGCCTGTCTTAGCCGGTCGACGCTTTAAACCTGCTATCATGCCACAAAAATGCTTAATATCTTTTTACTCAGGAGGTGGGAGGAAATTACTTGTGTGTAAAAAAAGGAGGGGTTTCTTGAGATTTTATTATTTCCCCCCTTTTTTTAATACATAATATATCCAGATAGAGCTTCTGGATAGTCTTCGAGCGCAGTACCATAGCAGCTCATCTGCGTCTTGATGCGAGACACGTTACCTTGATTCTAATTGTAGTTTGGGCTCATATGTTAAGTTAAATGGCATAAGTATTAATTTTATTTGCTAGTCTGCTGCTTTCTTTGTAAGTAATTGACGGCTTTAAAGTTTTGAAAAAGTTCGCTTAACTGGTAATAGCCTGAGAAACCCAAACTTATGGCCATAGGAAATATAGAGTTGCCAACAACTACCCTTTTTTTGAAGATAATAAAGTATAAGCGAGCCAACTTGACTATACACCTTAGCTTTTTATACATCTCGATTAAAACCATCTTGTAATTAACAAATTTGTGGTGTTTATGTGTAACTTAAAAGGCTAGAAAGGGAAAGGAAGAGAGGGAGGGATAAAGTCTTTTTTAATCGATATGTCTTAAAATTACTTAAAACAAATTTTTTTATAGCTACGTCTGCTAACTCGGCCGAGCGCAATAAAAGCTCTATATATATTTATATATCAGAACTCGAAATTTATTACCTTTTTTAACCCTAAGGGAACCGTCCACTTTTTTGGGAGTGTAGGAAGTCTCTTAAAATATATAAAATAACTGCGAGGCCTCAGCTAAAGTAAGGCGGGCCTTCGCTTATTAACTTATAATAACAATGGTCAAGATTAGGCTATTTATTTGTGATAAGCTTTAAAGGTTTTTAAAATATGTTTTAATAGTATTATTAAAGAATGCCGATCAACCTAAAGACTTCGAACTATACTACAACGAATTCTACGTTAACTTTTTTGCCAAAAGTTTTATTCGCGCGGTCCTCTTGCCGTTTTTGAGTGTGGCGTGCACACCTCTACTTTTTACTACGGATTTGCTATAAATAACTCACATATTTACATATTACTATTCTTTTTGCTCAACGCCTACCTAACGAACAGCTATATATACCTGCACCTACCTATATATATATATATAGATTTATATTTTAAATTTAAGGTATTATTTTAATAATTACTTTATATGTATTAATTGCTTTTTGAACGTTTATACTGTGTTCTTCTTCCACAAATACTGAATATGATCTAATTAACAACTTGTTGGCTACCAACGCGACTTTAAAAAATGAATTAAAATTTTTGGAGGCAAAACATTATCAACTGGAAAATAAAAAAATTCTTAAAAAACACTAAAAAGGCGCAAAGAACCTTTTGTACCTAAAGTAAATTCAAATATTAATTCTTTTCTTGCGCTACATCTTCTAGACAAACCTTGGTCATTATAAGAGGAGATATTGGAAGATAGTGAGCTACATGAAACACCCACAAGTAGCGATAATAGTATTTATAATAATTTCATTAAATGAAATAATAGTAATAGTAGCAATCCTTTAAAAAATAATAACAGCAGTCATAATAGTAACCATGATAATAATAATAGTAATATAAATAATAAAAATAATATGTAGAAAGTTAGTAATGATAGTTGTAATAGTAAGAACAGTATAAACTTAAAATTGCCTTCACCGTCCCAACTGACAGAGCAACAACCGTTTACCCAACCAGAACTGGATGGAATGGAAACTGACACGACCTCCTGAAGAAACAGCCAAAACACGGGAGACCCCGAAAGAACCGCCGGCACATAAAGTAGAAATCCCCCTATCGTGCTCGTTGACAAGAAAAAGTGGCCTACGTTAATGGATTTCTGAACGCTCTGAAGTGCCCTCCCGCCCGTGATCTCCGCGACCACATTCTTTTGTTGCCGTCAACTGCCGAGGAATACCGCAGAATAGTAACACTATTACGGGAGCGCTCTTGGCAACACTACTGCTACCAGTTACCCGAGTACAAACCCGTCAAGATCGTTTTTCGAGGTTTTTACACCGATCTACCTATAGTCGACATAAAAACAGCGCTAAATGTCTAAGGATTTTCACCCCTCCGCATTGCACGACTTTCTACAACCGGCCCAAACGGCATTAAGCGGCCGCTGCCGCTGGTTCTTGTACACTTGCCGGAAAAAAGAAGGGCCCGAAGACTACGCATTGCAATCATTGTCATCTGTAATTAAGCGTTGAACCACTTCGTGAGAGTGATCGCACGGGCAGTGCCCCCTCTGTCAGCGTTTCGGCCAGAGTGCACAGAAAGGTACTATTCTCTCCACCTTGCGTCAAGTGTGGGAGAACCATATAACGATTCAATGCGAGAAATCCCGAGAGTTGCCCGCCCAATGCGCTAATTGTAGCGAGGCCCACACTGCAAATTACCGAAGGTCTTTAAAATATCTCCGAAAAATCGTTTCTCCGCCACCGACATGCCTACGACCCACGGAAACTCAACCAGTAACGCCGACGATTTCTCTTGCAGCCACGATGGGACAAAAATCTCATGCACCGCAACCCCCGCAACAACAAAGACCTCTTGCTCCCAACCCATTGGTCAGATACTGGCACCACTCACAACTGCTCTTAAAATATGTCTTCGAGCGATTAGCAACCCCACGACCGCAAATAGTTGTTAGAACAAACCCGTCCATTACTCCACCTGAAACTCTTACAGTGGAATGCCAGGGGTGTATATTGCATAAAGGACGAATTGCTGCAGCTGTGGCAGAGGAAGGACGTGGATGTCGCGCTGTAAAGCGAGATGCACGTGAAAAAAGTGGGAGTTCGACTTGTATTCTGCAACTACCCAATGTACCGTCTTGACTGCCAGGTGAAGTAGCAATACTTGTGCGGCGAAATCTACCGCTCCACCTGATTGCACACCCAAACCCAAAAGGCATGGAGGCCATGGGGATCTATCTCAACTTGGCTGACACGAGATCGATTGACGTGATATCCATCTATAAACCCCCGACACGGGCTGCTCTGGATAAGCTGCTACAACATGGCTTGCCGTCGTTTTTTTGTGGTAACTTTAACTGCAAACACGCTGCTTGGAACAGGCGAGTTGAAAATTCGAATTTGAGGAATACGCGGGTCCACACAACTTTTTTTTTTCGCCTGCTAGCACCTCAACGTCCGAAGTACATGGCTAAAGCGGCACTTCAGAAGTCCTCACCATAGCCAATTTTACATCAGTCGGTATCAACTGCAGAGCTACATGAGCTCTCATCGGGCCACCTGCTCATCTTACTCTGAACACGGGCAGGCCGGGCTGGACAAAATCTACAGTTGCGGTTGGAGCATCGCTATCCCCCAACCTATCTCCCTCTCCGGTTCCCTCTTTTATTAGACGACGCAGTCGATAGTTTTGAGGGCGTACTGACAGCTGCCCACCCTGCCCGAAGTCGCGTATCGCCCTGGCGGTCTACCGGATTATTTGATGAGCCTTATTCTCAACGTCGCCGGTTAATACGCCTGGCCGCTGCTACACAGAACACCGACGACAAACTGATGCTAAAACGTCTTTACCGCTACATTAGAAAGGAGCTGGCCGCTTTCCTAAGAACCGCTGGAGGCGATACTGCAGGACGTGTCTGTAGCGGCAGGGGAAGGGAGGCCATCTTTTTGGCGTTTCGTCAAACGTATTAAAAACCGTTTCCTCCCACCACTTTCGCCACTTAATAATGGCGTGATAGGGGCGGAAAGCGACGAAGACAAAGCGACGCTTTTCGCCCCGCTCATGTGTTCCTCCGATTTGGGCAACCTTTGAGGACGAAGGTAAAACTACGCAGGCTCCCCCTATTATTGTAGACGGACGTATTAAACCGAGCTCACCTGATGAATCTTTAATATAGTTACTGCACTTCCACTTAGGAGAGGACCCGATCCTCATGGTAATACTAACGAAATGCTAAAAAAGCTGCCGCCGGTGGCGATTAACCATCTCTCCTACCTTGCAACTTCTGCAATGTCGCTTGGCTCCTTCCCAATGCGATAGAAAACGGCCACTGCCGTGATGCTACCCAAGTCTCCGCGGACTTCAGCGGTGGGCAAAACCGTGGAGGCGGTTCTACTTCACAGACAGGAAGAGTTTGCATAAAGACACTAAACGCTCCGAGCATTCCAATGTGGATTCCGAAGAGATAACAACTTTGGCGCTTTGTTGAGTGGACAACTCGGAACATCAAATTTATGAAATCTACGGGTGTTACTTCTCGATGTTGAAAAGGCCTTTGACTGCGTATGGTACGAGGGCCTCCTACGCAAAATACGCACATTAGGTACTCCGTTAGTCCTCTACAGCATACTTGCGTTGTCCACGTGGATGCACCTTTCGAGTGAGAGTTGGGGCTGCGCTGTCGCCCTACCATCGACTGACAGCTGGTGTTCCCCAAGGATCTCTGTTCTCGCCCCTTACTCTTCGCACTACATATGCGAGATATTCCGCTCCCTGCGAACCTTATGCCCGTGTTGCGCTCTATGCCGATGACACTGCAGTTTGCGTGTCCTCAAAGAGCCCCTCATTATTACAGCAACACTTGCAGAGTTATTTGGAAACATTTGCCGACTGGTGTAGGCAGGAGGGGAGTGAACATAAATGAAACGAAGAGCAAAATCCTCATCTCAAGAAGCTGTATCACGCTACCCCTGCCTCCAACCCTCGAAAGTGTTAAGGTCCCATGGGCTCTCAGGCCAAATATTCGGGTGCCCTCATCGATAACCGACTAACTTGGAGGGCATACGTAGAGTTCATTACGACTAAGGACAAACCAGCAATTCACGCACTCTACCCGCTGCTGTGTGCTAAAAGCATGTCCCTGCACAATAAAATGCACCTTTATAAAGTATGCGTGTGCCCTATTATGACCTAAGCATCTGTTGCTTGGACACATGATAAACCGACGACGAGTGCACCCCTCCAGACGCAGCAAAACAAGCTCCTGCGACCAATGACCGACGCAGATTATTTCGTTCGAAACGATACGTTACTTGACTTGAAGCCTTTTTCCGAAATGCAACTTCAGTTTCTTGAACGTGTTAGTGGGCATCTAAACCACCAGTGGATTCAAAAACTTACAAACGGACCCTGGAATGACTCACGCCTTCGAAGGCCCCGCGGTGCGATTTAAGCGCACAATTACACTTTAGTCATACCTTTAACGCACAGGAAGAAAGAGTGCTGAGAAGATCGGCCGTACTCTGAATACGGTCTAACCTAATAATATAAATTATTTGCAAGATTGAGTCTGCGCTCTATATCACCGACCGTTTGCATAATTCATTAATAATAATAAAAACTTTGCATTAAAGTAAAAAGCGCAGGCTAGGTAAACGAACCCTTACTAATGGAGTGAAAGGGGATTTTAGTTAATTTTAAGTATTTCAAACCGTAAAGCTTTTCTTAAAAATTTGAAAAAAAGAAGCAATACTCTGTACTAACAATAGAATTTACAACTTTAAGATTGTTATCATTATAATGTAAATAAATGCGGTACAATAAAAATAAGGTTACCCCCTGTTAGCATTGTAGATTTTAAAACGTAAAGATTGATAAACACTTTCCTTTGCACTTGTATACAACGCATACAATGTGTATACCCCTACGTATTCCAGATATACTAAGCATAAATCCAGGGACCGTAACTTAAAATGTTTAGTTTATAGGGTCGTATACTTTCAATAAAATTGAATTTCGTTTACAGTCAAATGTTTAATAATAGCAGAGAACCGTAAATAGACGTGAAAATCACTCATTATTAGATATTTTGTTAGAAAAACATTCTAAAGACAATCTTCTATAATACATAAGTTGTGGTAATAATATTATTTGTTAAACAACTTACAAAAAAATTACTAATACACTAATCTTCGGTTAAAGCAACCCAAAGAGAATACCAACAAGGTGTCGTGGTTTTCACTAATAAAATGATATAAAGTAGCTCAAGTCAAAAAACTACTATAAAAAAAAAATCAATAATCTGTTTTGTTGAGATAATATGAATAAAAAATATTTAAAAAAACTTTTTATTATAAACAATTATTCGTTGTACTCAACCTAGACTACGACTCTTACCGTCTTTTTCAAAAAAAATTTTGTAATCATAATAAGTGACTATTGTTTCATTATTATAAATCGTATATACACCCCAGGGCAGTAAAAACAAAAAACTATTACGACATACAACCAGTGGAACACGAAAAATATATAACAAGCCCCCGCGCGTGCTTAAACCCGTCGAGTTGCTGTCCTGCACTTTTACTGATAAGTCGACGTCAATGACTCCACTTTTAGAGTATTATGAATGTTAAAAGCTCCAAAGTAAAGGAAGAAAAAGAATTTTCAAACGTAACTGAAGATGAAAAATTCAAAATATTAGATGTCGGCACCAGATTAAAGTGCTTAAAATCTTCTAAGGATGGGGATACTTGGCGTGCGTTAACGTCTTACTTTTATAAAAAACATTTACTTTGGTTTTATAGCTATAATTTCTTACAGAGCTTGCGGAAATAATATTGTCTAAAAATGATTCTGGGTCTATTACTTATTACGTTCATTATCTTGATTGTACTAATTCTTCCTCAAATGCTTTTTTTTGAAATTAAAGCTGAAATTTTTTAGTTAATAAGAGGTTAGATGAGTGGATTGGTACAGAGAAAATGGACTTTTCTTCTATTTCATCTTCTAAAAAGTCAAAATCTTCCGGTAAAAGTGAGTAATCCATATATTTTGTTACTTATAAATTTGCCAATGCCAAGTCATTTTTTTATAATTCGTAGCTGTGAAATCTCGTATTCGATCGACTACAAAAGAACTCAGTGCGGTATACAAAATTTATTTATGTAACTTTAATTTTTACTTCGTTTTTTTTAATAATTATTTTAATATTGTATAACTTTATATATGTATATACATATTTAGCCTGAAGCTACGGATAACAAAAAATCGCCTTCTTTAAGAGGATCGTTGTCTTCCGTAATTAAAGGAACTGATGCAATTGTAAAAGTTAAAAATCTAAGCGCTATTGGTTTTAATTTTTTTACTTTGTATTTATATTTTAATTTTGGCAACTTTAATAAATTATATATTATTTGCGTAACTTCTTATAGCATCCACTATTACCTTTAAATTTCTGCTACACTTTTAGAGATGGGTTTGTACATAATTCAGCCGTGGTACTTTTCTCCATATCCCGAAGAATACTCTAAACTTAAAACAGTATTAATACTTTGTGCCATAAAGCCTTTAATTTACTGATTTTACAAAAACAAATTTAATTTTTTTTTATAGTTGTACATTTGTGAGTTCTGCTTGAAGTACGTTCCCTCTAAGTTTTGCTTAAAGAGGCACAGAGTAAGTTATACATTTATACTAACTTTTATAGAATTTTTTAATGGATTTATATATTTTTTAATCTTATTAAATTTATTTATTAACATTAGTTTTTTGTGATTTTATCAATTTAGAATTACTTAATAAGTATTAAATTAATTTTATAATAAATTTTTTATATAAAAATTTAAAAACAATATCTACTGTATAGATTTATGCTCTTCTTTCTTTTTATATTTTTTAATTCATAATTTAAAAATATTGTTTATTATAAATTTTTCAAATTTTCTAATTTTTTTTGTTTTGTTTGTAAAGACGAAGTGTACTTTACGCCATCCGCCAGGAAACGAAATTTACCGCAACGAGACCATTTCTTTTTTTGAAATTGATGGAAGAAAAAATAAAGTTTGAAATAAATTTAAGAATTCAAATATTATTAATAGTTTGTTAAATAAATTTTAAATTTTATCAGTGAAGTTTGAAAAATTATTTTTGTTACTTTTTTTATAGTTATGGAATAAATTGTATTTATTTTATATAGCTAGAAATTATTACAGTTGCTTTACCTTAATTAACTGAATCAATCTTGAAAATTAATTTATTTATGAAAGATAGTAAATCGAGTTAATTTTATAATATATTAAATTTTTAGAAGTAATTGACCGAAAATAGATTTTAAAAGTTTATAAATTTATTTTTAATTATTTGGTTATATATACTTGACTTTTTTAGTAAGTAATTTTGTTTTGCCTTTTAATTTTTAAATGTAATAGTTTACTTCACTCGTTAGTAATAAAGAAAGTTTTTTTAGAAATTTAAAATTTTTTTCCAATTTAATTGTGAGGAGAAAATTTTTTTTTAGTTTTTCAAAATAAAAATGACCTTTTTTTTATTTTTTATAGTTTGCTTTTCTTTTAGTTAATTATAAATTTAGTTAAGAAAACCGTAATATAGAGTAAAATCTATATATAATAAGGCTTAAACAAAGAAACAATAGAGGCTCGCATAAATGAGTGGTACGTAAATAGCGCTGTTGACCTCTATTCTAAGTGCTTATTGGGTCTTCGTTGGAACTCGAAGGTGCTAACCTGTTGAGTTGTGTCATGGCCATCAGTGCCGGCTCCCTGTAAAGTATACAACAATAGATTTGGGTACGTAAAGTACATCGATACAATAGTGCTGTGCACTAGTATTTGTAGATTCAAGCGGCGCCGCCCTTTAGTCTTATGGTTTATATACTTGGTTTTAGAATTCATTTATCCTTTTTTTTGTAAGCCAACAGCTAATTTAAGTCCCTTAAATTGACGCTATTACTTTATATATTAAGAAAAACTTGACTTTTTATAGTAAATGAAAAAAAAATTAAGTTTATTATTTAATCTTTTCTGTGAATTATAAGATTTGTATACTTATTAATTAAAATAATAAATTTGGATTATAATTTCTTTAATGAACTCGTAAACTTCGTTTTTATAATATTAAGTTTACATTATTCAATAATAAGTTTTTTGCATGTTATAAAAATATTTTTTAATTGTTTATTGAAATTTTTGTTCTATTCTTATTATAAATTTATAAACTTTATTAATTTTAATTAAATTAATTCGCAACACGAATAATAAAAAACGAAATAATTTTATAAAAATTTATTTAACTCCTATATAATTTTTTAAGCATCTTTTTTTTTTTTTTGAAATTTTTCAGTTTGTTAAAAACTTTACGAAAGCTTAAATTAATCAATTTTTTTTATAAAAGTTAAATTTTTTATAAGATTTACTTTTATTTAAGTTATATTAATGCTTTATTATTTTTTATATTGACGAAGTTTATTATAATAACTTTCAATAACTTTTTAATTTTCAAAGTTACTATTTTATTTTAAGAATTTAGTAAATTTTTTATTTTATTTTTATAAAAAAATTTCAGTTTATAAAAAATTTATATAAGATTAATTTAATTATAATTAATAATTTTAAACTAAAAGTAGTAGTTATAATCTAATATACAAATTAATTCTTTATTTTTTTCTATATATACAAATTTATTATAATAATTTTATAATAATTTAAATTTTTAAAAGTTTTATCTTAATTTCAAATCATTAAACTTTTTATTTTTTTATAATAAAATATTCATTTTACTATACATGTACGGCATTTTATTAAATCACAACTTATAAATATTTAAACTAAAAGTTAAAGTTAATAATTACTTTAATATATTAATTTAAATTTTATTAAACTTAGATTAATGTTTTATTATTTATTATATATACGAACTTTATTATAATAATTTCAATTTTATAAAAAGTTATTGTTTTATTTTTAATATTCGTTCAACCTTTTTTATTATTATTAAATATTTTCAAGTTTTTATTTACTTGAAAGTTTTTTTAAATTTTATAATTTTCTTTATAAATTAAGTATTTTTTATAAATTTTATATTCATTTTCGTACTTATATATAAAAATCATTATAACACTTTACATAAATTTGAAGTTTTGATATCTATAACAAAATTTAAAAATTTTTTTTTATAATAATGTTTTAAAATTTTATACTGCATATTTATTTCATAATAAAATTACTTTAACATTTTTATATAAATTATAATAATTTTATTATAAAAGAGATTTATTAATTTTTTTAATTGTCACGCACGACTCTATATTAAATTTTATTGTCGAAATTTATATAATATTTATAAGTAAATTTAAATTTTTATACACTTTAGTTATATTACTAATTTATATTAATATAAAATTTAATGTATAAGTCAATATTAAATTCTTTCTTAATATTTTTTTTTATATTTAATGAATTTATAACATATCTTTATTATAAACCTATTTCTTTGTGGATTTATATATTAGGAAAATTAATTTTTACTTTAGTTTATATAAAAATTACTTTTTAAAATTTAGTTTACTAAAAAGAAATAGAAAATTAAAATAATTATAATTATATAATTTATTATATTGCAATTTTAGTAAATTTATTTCTGTTAATTATAATTTTCACTTAAGCATAATTAATATTTAAATTTTCAATTTCAGTTTGTAAACAAAAATGTCGTCCATTTTTTAATAATTATTTTTTAAAGCCCGAAAGTAAAGTTTAGTTTTATAAATTTAGTTTTATAAATTTTCTTTTTATGAATTATTTTATCTTTTTATAAAAGTACTTTTTTATATTAAAATGGAAATTATTTTTTTGAAAAAAAAAGTTAGCTTTTTATAACTGTTAATATATAATTTTAAGATTAAGTTTTTATTAAAGTTTTAAAACTATTTTAATTTCATTGAAAAATCATACTTTTTTTTTTACAAATTTATATATTCAGACTTGAGTTAGAGCATCTTTGGTTATGATATATATTAATATTATTACCTAAAAAAAATTAAAAGTATATATATACATAAAAGTTATGTAATGATTTTATTAACTAAAGAAATTACCTTGTTATATAAAATCTTTATTTATTTAATGATTCATTATTATATAATTTAATCTTAATTTTCAAAATAATTATTATAATTGATCTTAATATTAATTTATTTTTTTTTATTTTTACTTTTTAGCCGTATTGCCAGCGGCTTTGCTTGCTTGCGAAACTTTTTTTAGATCACAAGACCCTCTACTACGACACAGACCCTTTTCTTTTCTACTGCATGACGGAGTGGGACGACTACGGCCTTCATCTCGTTGGCTACTTTTCTAAAGTTAGTAGCTGAAGTTAATTAATACTAAATTATAGATTATAAATACTTCTATAAATTTAAAATTACTTTAGAATTTTATTTTTTTTTAAAAAAAAATAATTCCTAATTTTTTAATTTATTTTTAAATTAAAGAAACCGTTATTTATAGCTACAAAATAATTAATATAATACATAAAATTTTAATTTACATAATTTATAAATCTACTAAATTATAACGTTTATATTATTAATTTTGTATTTAATATCTACTTTTACAGATTTTTTATTCACAGAATTAAAACATTTATACTTTTCAAATTGTATATTCATCATATTTTATTATACATTATAAAATCTTAATTTAGAAGAAATGCAAACCTACACATTAAAACTAACACACATACTAAATTATTTATTAATTTTAATTAAAAAGTTCCGAAGTAAATAATTTTATTCCACCAATTATGGAATTCTATTAGTTGAACTAAATTTTATTATAATAATCTTAAATTAATTTTTTTCAATAAACTTTTAAAATAAAATTATAAATGTTTTTAATAAAATTAGATTTTTAAATTAATTTGTTTTAGTTTTGTTTGTATATGAAGTATTTTATTTTGGTTTTGATTTGTATTAAAAAATTTTATTTTGAATTTTTTTTATAATCTGAATTGTTTCAACCTAAAATAACAGATTTTTTTTAAAAGTTAGTAAAAATAATAAAAATTTAAATATAATTTGGAAATTGGTATTAAAATTTATAAACTTTGTAACAGTTACAATTATAACATATAATTATTTTTTTTAGTAATTATAAATTTTTAAAAAATTTGGATTACGAGTTTTAAACTTTTTACTAAATATATAAATATTAAAAGTTCTATTTTTTTTAATATTATATCTATATTTTATCTTGTACAATTAAAAAAAAGGAAATTTTGAGAATTTAATAAAACTTATTCAAATATATTAAAATTTATATTAGAATGATTTAAGAAAAAATAAAATTTTTATTCAAAAGTTGTAATTTAAAGAATTTATAATTTTTTATAATCAAACTTACAATACATCAATTTATTAATAAAATTAAGAAATACGTATAACTTTCATTATATTTAATTTACTTTTTGGTTTAATAAAGGTAAAGTAATGGTTTCAAATTTTTATTGCATCTTTAAATAAATGATTTAAAAAAAATTTAACAGGGAAATTAAATTAATGGAAGTTATATTTACTACAGTTTTAGTATTTTCGAAATTAAATTTCAGGAAAAAAAAAAAAAGAACTGAAAATTTTCTGCCGCGGAATAAAGATATTTTATTAAAAAAATTTATGAAATACATTGAAATTTCAAATACGGCTGTTAAAATTTTTTAACATTATTTTTTTCTGCTTATTTTTTTTTAAAAAGCTTGAAGTAAATTTTTAAATGCATTTAGAAATAATTATAAAAATGTTAGTATGCAAAATATATTCTTAATTTATTAAAATATTAATGAAATTTAATTACAAGCTTTTTAAAAATATGTTTTGGGCACTAATTTTATTAGTTTTTGGATTTTACAAAGGAGCATGGCTAAAAGCCTTTTTATTAAAACCAGCACCAACTTTATAAAATTTAATAAATGTTGAGTATAAATTATTATGTGAATAAGTTTGGGTCATTTCTAGTAGAATTAATTTTTAATACAATTGCAGTGCTTTTTTTTTAATCAAAATTTATATTTCTTACGAACTTATCTGTTTTAACATTTATTTTAATGGAATATTACTAGGAAAAGGGCGTTTTTAATATTTTAGCTGGGTATTTTTTATTATAAATAATTATAAATTTTACGAGCTTAATGATTTTGCGAATATTTTATGTAAATTGCTAGGAAAAGGAAAGTAATGAAGACTATAACGTTGCATGCATTTTGACGCTTCCGCAGTACCAAAGAAGGGGTTTTGGAAGAGTGTTGATTGAATTTAGTAAGAAAATTTAATTTTTTTTTATAGATTTATATAAAACTTAAATTGAGGTTATGAACTTTCAAAGTTGGAAGGAAAACGTGGCTCGCCGGAGAAACCTCTTTCCGATCTCGGTAAAAATTTTTAATGAAATTCATAGTTTTAGTTCATTATACAATATTATAATTTTAATAATAAATTTTTAGTAGCGCAATTTTAGACCAATGATAATTGTAAATTAAGGTAATTCAATAGAAACAGTTATGCACTAAAAGAATGCAATAAATTTTAGATCTATAAATTAATAAATTACTATAATCTTAATTCAGCAACTCTTGTAATAAATATTTATTTTTATTGTAGGGCTGCTTAGTTACCGTAGTTATTGGAGCCAAACTATTGTGGAACTTCTTTTAGAGAGAAGTATAATAATAATTATTATTATCATTATTATCAACGTTGTTGTGCATAATTAATATTATGTAGGGAATGAAAGCATTTCCATTAAGGGGATTTCCATGGCCACCAGCATAAAAGAGGAGGATGTAGTGGGTACTCTGCAGTATTTAGGGCTGATTCGTTACTATAAAGTAATATTTTTATGAGCATTTCTTTTTTTTTTGGTTTATGTAATTTTCTTTTTGTAAAGGGAGGTTATATCTTGTGTTTAACTGAAGAAATACTACAAGCGCAGAAGAAATTTATAAACCGTCGTAGCATTCGCATTTCGTCCGAGAAAATTATGTGGACGCCAACTCCCTGGGGGAAGCGTAACCGTTGAGACATCTAATAAAACAAATGTTAAGAAATAGTTTTTATTATAATAATTATGTTTAGTTTTTTTGTTAGAGTTTATTCGCTTCCCAGAAAAAAGTGGATACAAAAGTTGTGTGAATATTTTTGATGAGTTTTAATATTTATTTATAAAACTGAGTCAGCGCACTCGTTAGTAGAGTTATATAATGTGTTACAAGACTCGTAGCTTTGTGAAGCGTCGTAGGACTGTACTACTAAAAATACTAAATTAAGATTATAAACTATAAAAACTGTTACTCTGAAGGCTTCTTTTTTGTGTGAATCTACAATTATTAAAAAGAGATTAGTTAATGTCTCTTTCTTTAAATATTAACGAATACTAGTGTGACCTTGCGTACTTTAGTTTTTTTGACTGCTTCCTTTCTTATAGTATCGTTTAAAGTTTATAAGAATTATGTAAGGAAGAACAAGAAAAATAATATTTTCATTATAAGAAAAATACTTTGTTAAAAATTCTACAGTGCTCTCACTGTCTTGCAAGTGAGACAAGTCAAAATTTAAGCCCTGAAAATAAATTGAGAGAGAAACGGAAGTAAAGTGAGCCTTACGTCGTATATGTAGCGTACCACCTTGAGATGTTCCAAAGCAAACCTTTTATTTACTTATTTAAAACATAGTTTCAATTCAGTTACCATCTGATTGCCGTTTAGTAAAAGTTTGCAAAATATTGTATATTAAGCAACTTTTCTTTAAAATATATTTCATACTAAGATCATCTATGGCTAGTCTGTGAAAAAGCGTTAAATTCCTTGTTCTTATACTCTTTCCAGCCTTATTTATTATGGATAAAAGATTTATATTAATTTTCGTATCATTGTAATTGCACACCTTATTCTAGAAAACAATAAAAAGACCATTGCAAGAATATTAGTTCTGAAAAGAAATAAGTTTTAAATTCGCTAAGGAATTGGTAGCAACGGTGAGGCTTAAATCTCTGTTTTGTATTGTTAAGTAGTCTCAAGGTTTTGAAAACGCTTAACGTGTTGATAAAGGGGTGCGCAATAGATTTGTTATAGTCATTTTTTGTTTTACTTAATTCTTTAAAACATCAATTAGGCTATAATTAATACTTACCGACAATTAAAAAATGCAGAAAAAGTTATATTAGATTTTTATAGAATAAATAATAAAATAACAATAGAAAATTTTAGAGGAATGGTTTATTTTTCTTTAACTTAATTGTATTTATTACAAAACATAAACATTTAATACTGTAAGATATATTGTAGTCAAGTATTTGGAGTGGAGAACAAAAATCAGCTGGAGTCTACAAATTTTGCATACATTTGCAGCTCAAAAATTATTCAATGGAATAGCTGAAATAACATCCCAAGTAAGCGACTATAACTTTCTATCTACACGAGGTTTGAGAATCTTAAACTGCTGGGATGCTGCTGGACTTCTTGTTATGTCAGTGGAAAACGACAACTCGAGTTTCCGGCGTTTTTGTTAAGAGTTTTTATCATAGCTGGCGTTTTAAACGCATTGCTGTGCCTGGGTAAGTATGTAATACTCCTTGTATAATGCTCATTTTTATTTAAAGAACCAAAGAGCATAATTTTTTTTTATTAATCTATATACACATTTAGTTTAACACCCCCAAGTTTGTGCACCAATCTAAGAAGTTCGGTACTTGCTGTGCCCAAGAGATTTCACGTTGCAGGCCGAGAATTCCAACCAAATAATTTACAAAGGAAAAGGAAGCATGGTTTTTTAGCTCGTTTAAAAAGTGAAAGTGGGAGAAAAATTCTTGCAAGAAGAAAAGCTAAAGGTAGAAGAACGTTGTCCCACTAAATTAGTTATTATTTGTATTAAAATTTTGATTGAAAAGTTATACGCATTAATTTTTATTATAGTATTGTTTCATGGTTTTTTTTCGGGGGTTTTGCTTCATTGATTCTCTGCATAACTTTTTGATTGATCTTAACTTGCTCTGCTAACTGAAGATTAGCTTGTTTCAATAATTCCTTAATCTCGAAATGTTCATATCGTTGGCTATCGTTTTATAAAGTTAAAAACGTAGACGTTAACTATATATGGGCATAAATAATTATCTCTAAGCCACTTCTGGTGCATTCTGAGCATTGTGTTTGCGTTTTACGAAAAACCTCCCACCTTTCTATTAGAGGAATAGGAGGAGCACCCTATTTTTTGAGAACTCGACTATTTGAGCAGGGCTTTTATGTGAGAAAAACTAAAACTTTGTTTGCAGCTTCCTTCTTGGCTATTAATTGTTCCTCGCAATTGTTGTACTGCTCCACCAGTTTGTGCACCCACTTGCTGTGAGTTAAGACTGCAGAGGTAAGGGAGGGGAAGCCATCTGTTCCTGCTATTATGTAGCTTTTACCTCTGTTCTCCAGCAGACCAATTAGTTTATCCAGCTGTTGGACATCCTCGTAAATGAGTTGCGCCTACTTAAGCCTGAAAGTTAAGAAAGGCCTCTAACTTATGAAAGCGCCTACAGTTCGCTTCCCTTCTTTTCTGTCCTCCTCAGCCATCTTTGTTAGAGTATTCTGTACTGCAATAAGCTTGTTCTACGAATATTTGGAACTTTTAATAGGCTATTTTGTAAAAATTGTTTCGTGGTAATATTCCTTGAACCTTCTGTAGAAGCTTTTTCTCGAGTTTTAAATTTTTAATCTAAAAAATAGTATAATAAAAAGTTGTGATGTTACGAGCTCTTTTAATCAGATTACGTTAGCTTTTTTAATTTCTTCCAGTAGAGATTGCAACTGTATTTCATTAAAGGCGCATTCGCTACCATCGGCTATCTATTTATATTATTACTTTTTAATAATTTTTCAATTTAGCAAGACTGAGGTTCATTGTGTAAAATGCGTCTTAATCTTAACGTATTGTCTATCTTTAAACTTTACCCAAAAACTTCGTTACCTTCACTTACCACTCTATAATTTTAAAGAGATAAAAACTTTGTAGGGATATATATATAAATAACTTTGAGTTTTCCACAGTTACCTGTGCTTGCTCTACTTCACTTTCACTTTGGTATACCCGTAATGTAGCCTCGAAGCATGCATAATACAGTTTTTTAATACTATGCTTATTTGATAACTATATTATTAGTAATAACTTCCTCTATTCGTCTTTTATCGTTGGCCTCTAAGCAAAGTTCCAGGTCATATATTTTGGTTTTCTTAGTAAAGTATGAGTGGAAATAAAGTAGCTATATAAGTTAGGGTGGTGCACCAATTCCGATTCTGTTTCTTGGAGAGAAGTAATTTTTTTAGAATACAAGAATTCTTGTGCTTTAAGCTGTTCCTGTAGTCGCCAGGAATTGTGTAACCACTAATCTCACAGTTATATGAAAGGCTTACAAAAATATTAACTTTTAAAAATAGGTTTTCTTCGAGGACCTCCATAGAAAAAACAAAAAAACATGTTTGCGTGTTTAAATGTATAAAAATTAATATTAATATTGTAAGCCAGAAGTGGTGTCATTTTTTTTAAACCTTTGATAAATCAACACTGAAGCGATCCAATATTTTAAAAATATCGAGTTTTTCAGGATATAAAAAGCTAGGGGTATGGTCTTCAAGTAACTTTCCGTTTACAAGTTCTTCTCCAACTATATTTTTGAATTCTTTATCGAAGTTTGTTGAATCGAAGGCCACACCGCCCGTATGGCCCTGGTCGCCTACCATAATAATTTACAAACCGCGGGCCGCATTGCAAAGAGAAAAGTTTAGCGGACGGGGGCTAGAGAGTAGAGTAACCTATTTATATGCAAATATGAAACTGGCGCCACTATTAAGTCGCTTAGAAAAGTTGGGGATCCGCCGTCAAACCACTTATTTTGTAAAACACTTCATAGTATTAAAAAGGTGAGTTTGCCAGTCTTCATCTTTTATCTTTTAGATTGTCTAAATTTAATTAGAAAAATACTATTTGTTTAGAAATTTCCATGAAAAAGCTTTACTTAAACACTTATTTACTGTGTTGACCATAAGTTGCTAATAAAGTACAGTACTTCCTAGTATTCAAGCTTTTTTGTGTTAATTTAAACCTTATGTTAAATTCCTGCTTTCTTACTCAAGTTATCTGATAAATTATAAAGACTAATTCTAGCAATTAATAGAGTTAAAATAAGACTTTTAAATGGTATAGCAGAGACAAATATTTATATAATAAAATATAGAGGACAACCTACTAAGGACATTTTTTTAAATGAAAAAATTATTGTCCTCAAAGTTTTATTTATTCTACGCTTATGTGTTATTGATAACTTATTGCGTTTTCTAAAAATCAATTAAAGAAGTTTTAAAACCATTACTAAGTTACTATCTTGTAAGCCTTTATAAGTTAAAGTACTTTTTAAAAAGAGTAATGTATAAAAAGAGGAAAGGCTCTGAAAGAAAACCTAGGGCGAAGTGTTTTTTAAGTCAGTGAATTAGATAAGGGATAACTTAACTTTTAAGGAAGCGTAGACTAGAAGCTAAAATTTATATACTTACAAACTGCACGAATTTCATTCATACGAACGTTGGTCTTTTTTTTTTTAAAAATATTTTGTAATAAACTCTGGTTAATCCAACCATACTATTTACGGCGTGTCACAATACAAGTACAAGACTACAGTTTCTTTGAGAAGTGTTATATATTTTCGTATAACAGCTAAACTTTCTCGAAGGCCAATAATAATTTACAATACCACCTTATTTACCTTAAAAAAATTTGCTCAAAAAAGGTATAGAAAAATCTTATGATCTTTAAAAACTAATAAAAGCTTTTTCGCGAATTAGTAATATTTAAATTAAAAATTATATGAACAATTAAGCTTACGGGCTTTAACACTTGCCCATCCTTATAAATTTCAATTTCTAAGTTATTTTTACTAAACGCGTGAATCTTATTACCTTTAATAAATAAAATTATGTAATACAATGGTAAAAGCATAAGAAGTTCTTTATTATCCGGACGAAAGTAAGTAGGAGAGTCCCTCTTTTTCGAGAATTGATTCAATATCAGAACTATAATATGTTTTTGCTTTTAAAAGAGCATCAACTATCCTCGTGCGATTAACCAACGTGTTTACTTTATTAGATTTTATTAACTAATAAAAGTAAAAAAAAGGTAAACAATATAAAATAGCATAATAACTACATCTACTTGAATAAGCTTTTCCAAAAACAAAGTTGAAAACTCTTCAAGGCCTGCAAAATTTTGACGAGTCTCAAGAAATATGTTAAACAACTATTTAAATTAAAATAAAAAATAAAATTATAAAACATTAGCAATTTAAATTATTATAGTAAGATTTAATAAATAAAAAAAGTCCTTAGTGACTTACATCAATGGCCATAGAAAGCCAATTTACGTTATGATCAAAAATTAGCTGGCCTGAAAAGGTACCGGCGGATTCATCTGAATTTTTTTCAAAGTTTTCTAAACAATTGAAAAGAACGTCTTTGAAAATTTCATAAGAAATTTGCTCAGCCCAAACCGTATAAATGTTTAACATCTCGTGACTGAAATAAGTAAAAGAGCACATATATAAAAAAGGTAAAGAAGAAATTTTGAAGAATCGCGAAATTTACTTCATCATGGCGAAATCCGTATAATAATTAGAGTGAAGTGAAGCGGAAAGATCCAGTCGAAATACTTTTAAAATCTATATTTATATTAATCTGATGTAAAAATAAAACTTTCCTATAAAGAATACCGATAAAGAAGAGTCCAGAGATAAAAGTTCACAAAAATTCTTTATAAGCCCTTTAAAAAGTAAAATTTAGAGTTAAATTTATATAGAAAAGTGAAAAAATAGAACGAGATGTCCAATTTACTTTTACTAAAAATTTAATAAAAGTGCAATAAGTTGTACAATATTGCTCTATGAGAGAATTGGTGTGCAATAAAAAAAACCAATAATATTTTATAAATTAGCTCCGGTAATAATGAGCCCCATCAATAATTAGAATTTATAAATAACTATTAAAAAAGCATAATAATTAAAGTACTGATATAAAAAACTCAATTGTAAATGGAAGAGAGGAGTTCACCCGGACTCGTAAAAAGAAAGTTAATTTTAATACAACCGCAACAAATTGAAAATTTCATAATAACGAGAAGAAAGTATACACAAAAAAGAAAGATTTAGAGATTCCTTTATAAATTGACTACAGAATTCTATAATTGTTTTATTATGAAACTTGTACAAAGCAACTCTATATATTTATTTTAAACTACGAAACCTTAATTTAGTTATTGAATGGAAAATTTAGATAGAGTAATTAAAGTTTTATATAATTCTATAAAATAAATTTTATTAAAAAAAAAAAAAAGAAAAACTAATCTATCTAGAAAATTTATTAAAGATTATAACTTTTTGAAAGGCTGCATAATGCACTTAAGCCTAGTAGATCAGCGTAAAGGCTGATAATTTAAGAATACAAACGAATTTAATTTATAATATAATAAACTTTTTCATAAAGTTTATTATATAAAAACTAGACCAATTAAAATAAGATAATAAAATAAATTTCTATAAAGTTTAAAATAAAATATAATTTTTAATATTTATAAAAGAAAAATAAGAAACAATCTTAGAGAAATATAAACGCAAAGCACTGTTACTAAATGTCGAAACTTTTTTAAAATTTACTTAAAAATCAAAACAATTATTACTCGACACCTCCTAAAAAACCGCTTTACACAGGATGCTAATTTCAAATTAAATAAAACAAGTGCGTATGCAAAAAAAAAAAATAAAGCGTACAATTGTCCGATGCTGTACGATGACAGCCTAAAGACAAAGAATTTGTTATTAAGTTTTAAAAAACGATAATATCATAAATTAATGTAAAGGCGTATATGTAAAATCAATTGACAGTAAATTTTTTTTAAGTAATCAAGTACTAATTGTAATTTTTTCAGTTGCAAAGTTTATATTTATAATATTATACTAATGCTATTTTATTATTATAACATAAATTTTTATAAAAAAGATTTATATAAACTTTTTTTTCGTAGTTGTTATTATTTTTTAAATTTTTTTACTTTGCGTGACAATTATAATATTACTAACATTAATAATATATGCTATTTTATATAAAATTTAAGGATTTAAATTAAATAATCTCCATTTAAAATTATTGAATAAGGCGTTAAGAAACTTAGAATAAATGTCTAAAGTTCTAAAAAAAATCCAAAGAAAAGCTAAGATTGGTTAAATTTCGTATAAAATTGGGTCTACAAAAATCTTCAGAAACGAGTGCCTGTTATCATTTTTCCAAAGATATTGATTAGTTCTCTTCGATATTCAAACTTCGAGTTAAACTATAAAAAAAAAAAGGCGAGGAAATTAATTTTCTATAAAAATATTCGAGTTGATAAGCTCACTTTTTTAAGGCTGGTAACTGCCGAAACAATAAGATTAACCAGTTTAAAAAAACCTTCCCTACTCAAATTTTCTTTCCTCCTTCGGCAAAACGGAATTCCAACATCTCTAGTTTAAAAAAACAAAACTGAATGCTAATTTAAAAATAAGTTATTATTTAAAACAAATCTATAAATTAAAAAAGTAATAAAAAATTAAAGGTAAGTATGTAAATATAACAAACACTTCTTATAAAGTTTTACAAAAATTATAAAGGTTTAAAAAATAAAAAAGTTTTCTAGAAAAACACGGCCCACAAAGTTAATTATTCTAAGAAACAGAATTTGATGACCTTAAATATACAAATTCGCTACTTGTCACGGAGGTTTCAGAGGAAAAATTTCGATTTAATGTTTCAAGACGTTCCAAAAGTTCGGAAATATTGAGAGCAGTTAAATCTAATTATAACTATTATTATTACAATTAAAAAAGTAATTTCTTCATACTCCATACCTAAGACTTTTCAAATATAATTGAAATGAACTAACTGTTTTAAACCTTATTTTTCGTTTTTTAATAAAAATAAAGCTTACAATTATAAGGATTTAAACAGTGGAGTCGAAAAAATACTAAAAATTGAATGTAAACAAAAGCTAAAATATAGGGATTCGATAAGGGCTGGTCCAAACCCTCGTCAAGATGTTCGAGAGGCTCGGTGGTCGCCACAAGGAGTTCGCGGCCGTTTATTGTAAAATCCCCGTGCTCAAGGCTTTTTAGAATTCTATCGATGTGAATGTCGTTGCAAATATGAGGCGATCCCAGTTCAGTGACGTCCTCTTTCTGCTAAGAAATTTAAAAAAAGCAGCTGTGACAAATACAAAATAAAATAAAAAATAATAAAACTTTTTTTTCTTTATTAATTTCATCTTTAAGATGCGGATCACCACGGGGTCTCTCAGATTTATCAATTGGGGTTTCTTCGTGATTATTAAAAAGATTGGTTCTTATATTATCCTTTTTCTCTTCTTTAACGTTTCCTTTAAGCCCGTCAGAAAAAGAATCTTGAGGCAACGGCTCCAAAAAGATGATCTCTTTAAATCGACTGTCAGCAAAACCGACTGGCTCCCCAGCACGCGGCCACGCTAGTCTTCCCTTCCGCACGCTGGTAACAGAAGTCTAGAGATTAAACTTTTTTTAAATTTCTAAAAAAAGAAAAAGGATCAAATATTAAAACTTTTTCTCCCGAAGAAAATTTCGTGCAAAGAATGTGAGCTGGTTTTTCTTTCAGAATCTCCTTTCGACGGCCGGAATGTTCCGGAAGCTGATCGAAAAAACTAATAAACCGTAACTAAAGTTGTTCTGAATTAATCTCATTTCGATTTCGCACAGCACCTCGAAGCTTCGCTTTCTAATTTAGTATATAAGATCCAGAAGCTCTGCCTCCCCAATCTACGACACTCGGACTTGGCATGATTTATACTTAGATGGAGGGCATTCTTGATGCTTTCGATGCATTTAGAAAGAATGGAAAGCTCAAAAGTGTGTAACGCTTCAGCCTTAAGATATATGTAAACGTAGTTAGAAACAAGCCCTTACAAAAATTTAACTAAATTTTGTTAAGATCAGAATCAAAGGTAAAAACAGGCTAATTCCGTACTAGAACTTTTAATAAAACCAGTAAAATACGAGTAATTCCGAGCAATAAACGGAAATGGAAAGATCTTTGGAGGTGAGTTTCTCTTCAAGTATGTTTATTATTTTGTGATGAGAGCAGAACTTCATAATCTTTAAGATTTATATAATTTTCGATTAATATATACCACTCAAAGGAAAATATAATACTTCTTACTTGCTTAATAGCGTTGAAAGCAGAATATACAAAAATCTATTTTTGTTTAAAACAAGTGTTACTATTAATTCCGTGATAGTGGAAATATAAAAGAGAAATAATAGAAAGAACAGCAACAAGTCTAACTTTCTGTCTTGTAAGAAGAGGAATCAAGCAGTAGACCGTTGCTTGTAACAAAGGCTCAAACCGTCTCCCTTTAACAATTTATATTTTAATTTTAAAAAAAAAAAATATTATAAAGCTAAAAAAACAAACCTAAAATTAAGGCGACATGGGCCGTAGCTATACAGGACTCCCTACTAAGTTGAGAACGTAAATCTCTGACCTAACCAATTTAAACATAGTGGAAAATTTTAATAAACAAAAACTTGTTATATTATAAAGAAGTTAACGAGCACACCACAATAAGAAAATCGGCCCATATTTTGCTAAGAGCGGGTATAAGGTTGTTGTGCTGGGCGTATCCCTTAATAATACCTCTAAACCTGAGAAGAGCTAGACAAAAAAAGAGATAAAAGTGTTGTATAAATAAAATCTTTGACAGAAGAACCAAGTTTTCTTTGCTCCCATGCTAGGGCAGTATCTATAAATACGGTAGACAAGTCATTAAATTCTTCACTGAGACACTTATTTGTCTTATTAGAAAGTTTTGTAGACAATTAAAACCAACAAAGTTTAAAGGAAATACTAGTCTATTATCAACCAAAACAGGTTCTATAATGTCCAAGTTTTCAAGAAGAAAATCTTTTTCGGATTCTTGCTTTATTTTATCCATTGCAAGACAAACGTGAGAAAGAAGAGCAAAAACTAAATGTTTACCAGTACTAAACCGCTTACACCCTCAATTATCTTTTTTTATAACTAAAGCATTGAAGAGAGAAGGGCTAGAGCTTTGTTTCGGTCTTACCAAAGGGTTCGGAGTTAAGAAAAGTTTAGGTATTGCCTATATTAATATTATTTTTATATTTCCTATTCATATTCATATATGGCGTTAGTGTAGGGCTCTTGTCTGCTTAAACCGTTTTCCTTTACATTTTCTATGAGTGTAGAATAACTAGGCATGAAGCAGAATGAAGAGTAAAAATTGCAATAAGTGTATAATAGAAAGCAAATTCCGTGCTTACCCATGTTAATGAAAGTGTGTTAACTTCTATATTTAAGCGTTAATCTACTCATTGCTTAAACCCATAGGGATATAAGAGAATAATTAATAGACATGCTTCTCTATCAAAAATTTACATAAAAGCTCAATTTTTTTTTTTTAAATTAAATAAAGCGTTTAATCATTGTGAGATTAAATTTCAATTTTTAAATGCGGAAAAAAAACCTCGGGGAAAGGAGAGGGGGCGGTTAGTTTACACTCTCAGAGAATGCATTTAGCTAGTTGCGGTCCCTAAATTATTATTCATAAATGCCTTTTATAAATTAGGAAAAGGATTGTAAGGCGGATAAAAAAAAGTAAAAGTTTAAAAAGTTTAATTATTAACATAATATTTATTATTTAACCCCCAATTAATCTTGGCTCTTGCATGTCATGTTTATTACGCATTCCCTCTCGCAAGCTACTTTTATTGGTTGATAAGCATTAAACAAAAGTTTTTGTTAGCAATGTAGATACTATATTGAGCATTGTTTATTAAAAATAAATTTTAATTGTGTTACACCACCGTTTTCTAAAGGCAATGAATCTATAATCTTTGGAGGACTATTTCGTAGTAAAAAGGTAGAAGACAATTCCCGTGAACAACGGGATACTTTCACATAATAAAATTATTTAAGTCAAAACTTGCAGCGCTATAAAAATAATGCTCTTCGTTTTTTTTTTTTTTTTTTTTTTTTCAGATTTAATTTTAAAATAGATCCTACGGAATATAAGAAAGTAGGTGACTAATACTCCTGTTACTTGATTAGAACTTTTTATAAAAAAAAAATTAATTGCAAAGGAAGTTAAAAAAGTAGGTTTCTAATACCCCTGTTACACGGTGAGAAACTTTTTCTTAAAAAAAAACCAATTGCAAACTATTGGTCCACAAAAGGTATATATGTGAAATGCTCACTAATTTGCTCGGTAGTTTTTTCCAGTCATGTGTGGTGTACTGGCCGTCTTGAATGCCTGCGGGAAGCGGGCAGACTTACGCGCTCTCGCCTTGCGGCAGGCTGAGCTTTTGAAACATAGAGGACCTGATAGTTATGGCGTGAATATTCAGAAAACTATAAAAGGTATGCAATAATTTTTAACTATAGACAAAGCTATTGCTAAACTTAGAACGTCTTAAGTCAACTTGCTTTTTAGCCTTCATTTTTTTTATTGATAGAAAACTTATACTTTTTACCTTTAGGCTATAATTGCTTGGTGCACAAGCGTTTGGCTATTATTGACTTGGAAACAGGCAAATTTATATTTTTATAGACGTTAAATTATGAAAAAGGCACTATTTTTATAATAAATTTATAAAATATAAATTCAAAATACACCAGGGGATCAACCCTTGTTTAGTACTGACAAGTCTTTATGTCTTTGCGCGAACGGAGAAATTTATAACTATAAAAAACTCTCCTCTCTTTATCTTAGTACTGTAAACTTTGCAACTTCTTCGGACTGTGAAGTTATCGTTCACCTGTACGAAAAGTTTGGCAATGACTTTGTGAAATATTTAGACGGCATGTTTAGTTTTGTGATTTCTGATTCGAGAACAGGTAAATGTTTTAACTTTTTTGGTTCTTTTCTCTTCTGACAAGAATTAGGTGAATATTACGCAGCGAGAGATCCCATCGGCATCACTTCTTTCTACTACGGCTATGATAAAGAAGGGAAAATGTGGTTTGCTTCCGGTATAAGCCACTTTATCGTGTTACTTTTTTATAACTAGTTTTTTTTTTATAGAATTAAAGGCTCTACAGGACGTTTGCGTTAAGATTAGTGAGTTTCCTCCTGGCTGCTACTACAGTAGCGTGAAGGGCGTTTTTGTTCCTTATTTTAAGCCTCTTGTAAATTTTTTAAAATGCTTTCTCCGAGCTATTTTTATGATGTTTGACTTTACTTAGTGGCACTCAGAGAATTTCTTACCGGAGCCTCAAGAACTCCATCTGGAGGTAATACGCGAAGCCTTAACTGCCGCAGTTAAAAAGCGGTTGATGACTAGCGTACCTTTCGGTGTGCTTCTCTGGGTTTGCACTGTATTCTTTTTCCTAAGATCGTTCGTTTGTGTGCCAGGCGTGTTACTTTCGGGGGGTCTTGACTCCTCACTCATCGCTTCTATTGTCTCTCGTTTTTTTAAAAACGGTTGGATTTTTTTTAAAAAAAAAAAAGAAATTTACGAACTAATTTATTGTACGCGCAGATACCGCTAAACTCCACACCTTTTCTGTGGGTTTTCCTAACTCGCCTGACGTCAAGGCTGCGAAGGTGGTGGCCGACTTTTTAGGCACCAGCCACCACTCGTTTCAGTTTTCCCTGCAGGAGGGATTGGAGGCAGTGCCAGGTTGGTACACACTTATTACCGAGACTGACGCACTTTTCAAATTTATTTTTTAACAAAGCTGTGATTTACCATTTGGAGTCGTATGACGTGACTACCGTGCGGGCGTCCGTCCCGATGTTTTTGATGTCCCAGCGCATTAAGACATCGGGTTTTAAGATGGTTCTTTCTGGTGAGGGCTCTGACGAAATCTTCGCTGGGTATCTTTACTTCCACAAGGCGCCCAGCAAGGTTTCCTGACTTTTTTAATTTCTTTAAAGTTTATTTGCTTTAACTTAGTTGTACAGGAGGAGCTTCACAAGGAAACAGTCAGAAAAGTTAAGGCGTTGCATGCGTATGATTGTCTGCGGGCTAATAAGGCCACTCTCGCTTGGGGCCTAGAAGCACGTGTCCCCTTTTTGGATACACAATTTCTTGAAGTCTGCATGAGCTTGGGTGAGCCTTCCAGAGACTTGTGATGTTTTTTTTGATAATATTATAACTCCTGCTTATAGATCCCGCACACAAGATGGTCAATCCTCAAGAAGTAGATTCCGAGGGGAGGAAAAAGATTGAGAAATACATTCTCAGGAAAGCGTTTGATTGTCCAGAACAACCCTACCTTCCTGAAGAAGTTCCCTTTTTTTATATATACAAAAATCTATACCCCAGCTAATTAAGCGCAGATCCTCTGGCGACAGAAAGAGCAGTTTAGCGATGGCGTGGGCTACGGTTGGATCGATTTATTGAAAGAGTTTGCGGAAAAGGCCATCACCGACAGGATGCTTGCCGACGCAAAGTTGAGGTAACCCCTCCCCCCACCCTGGCCTTGGCCTCTTCGCGCTCTGGCTGGCGCATTGACGCTTCTTTATGAGGTTTCCCTTCAACACGCCGCTGACGAAGGAGGCCTACTACTACCGCAGCGAGTTTGAGCGCCACTTTCCCGAGCCCCAGACGGCCGAGCTTGTACCTGGAGGCCCGACGGTTGCTTGCTCGACTTCCGCCGCAGTGGAATGGGACGCGGTAATTTATATCCTATCGCTCACCGCTACGCGTGGTTAACCGGCTGCTACACGTGGTAAAAGGCCTGGATAGCGAATCTTGATCCCTCGGGCAGAGCTGTGTTGGGGGTCCATGGCGCGAAGTCTAAGGTTCCTCGAGTTTGATGCACCCATTAGTTTTTAATAATAAAGATCACCAGTTGTACTTTCCCGCTCTTGTTTATGCAAGCTTTTTAGTAATCTTCCACACTTCCTATGGTGTATTGTGGGTAGACTTGGAGTGGGCCATGCGGGTTGTGTATACCTGATAGACACTTCTTTCGTAATTTTGAACGAATTGCGGTATACTGCTGGTGTTAATCGGCTCAAAATGCAATTCAAATTCTAATAGCAGTGTAAAAAAGTAGTCGTAGCACGGGCTCCCCACTGATAAAGTTTCCTTGACAAAGTTGATCCTTGTAGCGGAAAAAATTGGTTTCAACGAGTCTGCAAATTTCGGTGGGCTTACCTTTTTTCCAAAGACACGTAAAGAGTTTTTTCCGTGCCTTCAAGAAAGTTATTAGCTTGTTTAACGAAGTGGCGGGTGAGCTCGTTGTCGTAAATCACTAGCAAAAAGTTTTTTTTGGTAACAAAGTAAAAATTCAGCCAAAAAGAGGTACCATCGCCCGCCACTAGAACATCAAAGTTCTGGTAAAAATTCGCCATCTCCTCTCTTTTCCAAGAAAACTTTGACTTTCTGCTGGAATAAAAGCGTCGATAAGGAAAGGCCATAAATAACGTACTTCATTTGGTTTATGAATTTTTTGTCGGTGATATCTTCAGCCCAATCCATTCTTCTAACCTCGACTGCTGGTGCCTCCTTTATTGGTGAGTAGAATATTATACGAATTTAGTAGTTTTTTAGTCTACTTACAATTAAGCCAGAATATCCACACCAATAACTGTTTTTGATAATGTTCCTGAGACAGTTTTCGAGAACTTTTACCTTTAAGTCTTAATTATAGAAAGCTTTCAAATAAGGTACAAACTAGATTTTTGATTGGAAACTATAAACAATCCAATCTTCCTTCATATTCAACTCGAGCAAAAAAAAACTGGTTTCTATAAAAATCCAATAACCTGTACAGTTTGCGTTTGGTATATAGTCTAAAGATAAATATAATAACTAAACTTGCACTTTTTAATTTTACTGAATAATTATCGGTTTGAGTTAAGTATATATTGGTCAATCCGCAACAATCACTGTACACAAGGCGTATAAGTTCTAACCCGTACAGTAAACTTTTTTAGCAAACGCTGACAGTACAATGGAAACAAGGCCGGTCCCTGCTCCGAGTTCTAAGACACTTTTCCCATAAAAAATTTCTGCTAACAAAAAAATTAATAAAGTAATAATATAAAGTAAAATATTAGTATAAAAAAAAAAAAATAACTAAATTTTTAATCTAATTTGTTTTTCTTGGACTGTTTGTTTACGTATCGCTTAAAGCTTAACAAGTGGTGCAGCCTACCGGGTTTGTGTAGAATTAGATCACACATCACCAAGCTCCCTGCCCATATCTAGCAATTTAATATTTTTATTTTTTATTTAAAATTTTATTAAAATAATTATCAAATACATTACCTGAAGCCCGACCTTCTGAAGGCTCGTTTTCTTACAGTTACAGAGAGTTATTATGCTAGGAAAGCGCCAAACCCCTTGTTAATTTCTTTTTACGAAAGCTAAGTAAATACATGTCATTAAAAAGATACTAGTATTTGACAACTGAGTATCGAGGGAGCTTCGACAAAGTTTAAGTGTACTGTAAAAATATTCTATTTAAAGTTAAAACAAGTTATAGTTTCACAAAATATCTTTAAAAAGTACTTTCTCTATGATTTACGGGATCTTTGTTATTATTATTATTTTTTTTTCTGGATCGCAATATACCCATAACCTTTAACTTTACTGAGCACAAATAATCCAGTTAAACTTGTAATAGTAGATCCTCAACCTTTTTTAAGGCTCC
This sequence comes from Zophobas morio, assembly GCF_036711695.1. Lineage (NCBI taxonomy): Eukaryota > Metazoa > Arthropoda > Insecta > Coleoptera > Tenebrionidae > Zophobas > Zophobas morio. The sequence continues at coordinate 5,227 of NW_026972171.1, read as the reverse complement.
AAGCCCATTTAGTAAAAGCTCGGTTTAACTGTATTGTTTATATTAATGAGGGTTGAGTCATTAAGAAAACATTTGGGTCTCTAGGTTTGTTTTTTTCATTAATATATAACTTTTTCGGGACTTTTATCGAGTTAAAAACTTAAAATGGTCGAACTCTCAAGCGGAAGTAATCGCAGCCCAAGTACATTCCAGTCATGAATCGATAATTTCTTCAAATTTTCTCTAAGTGGGCTCCGGTAACGTTCCCCATCCCATGGCTCGTATATAAGCTCGCTCCCTATATACTACATTCCTAGTTGTCTTTTTTTCAAAATTGCTCTAAGCTTTTTTTAAGTTTAATTTTTTGTTTCTTCAATATTATCTATATATTAGCTCTAAAAGAATTAAATTGGGGGCGCTTACTATCTTCAAAGAATCTTACGGTCATGAGGTCGTAATACTAATGACCAAGAAATTAAACAATATCGCAGTTAGAATAGTATTTATGCACTTATATAGCTCGGTTAGGGTTATTGCACATCTCTTTTTCGTTTTTTAAAGGCGTTTTTGCAATTAATAGTGCAGCACGCATATTTTGGGTTAGTGACCAATTTTTAGTATATTAAGCAACTTCTTTATAAATAACTGTTACTATTTTTACTATATATTGAAAGTACATGTAGGAGCTTCTATAAGCGTAGTTATGAAAAATAAATTTTATTGCTCTTAAGTATTATGAGTTAAAAAAACTTTAGGTTTCAACGGTCATGGTAGACTATCGAGGAAGTGTTTTATTAAAAAAGATATCCAAATATAATATGATGACTTATATTTTACCATAGTTTGCTAGAGTTATCAGGGTTGACATGAATTAAATTTTTTAACTAAGTGGTTGTTAAAATTACATTAATGTGCAAGGAAAGATTTGTGGTGCTCAATAGGTATTCTTACCACGCCAAAAGGTTGACATTTACCTAAAGAGGGCAGAAAATTGTTACTATGATATCGAGTTCTCTTTGCCCGCCCCTCTGATACGTAGTCTCACTGTCTTCCTCCGGTCAAAAAGGGTAATGGTAAGGGATCGGCTTGCATGGTACAGAAAGACGCTCGCCTTGTTCCGCTTTCAGTAACCTGTGTGTCTTCACGCAGGGAATTTTGCCACCAGTTACCTGCCTGCCTAGTTAACTTACCTAATACCGAAAATAGTGTGCCATAAAGACTTCATAAATTGCGCTAGGGTAGTTAATTTAGTGCCCTAATGAGCAAATAATTAGGCGTTAATTTTCGTAGATTGGCAGCGTCAGCTCGTCAGGCAAGAAACGCAATCTCTCCACGGGTTGCCCCGGTCAATGTGAATAATGCGTTATAAGGGTATACGGTTCGATGGTCGGGACGGCACTCAATCCAACATGGCGCCTCCCTAAGGTGCTCTCTAAAGGTACGGACGTCGTAAACAGGTCTCGAAGAATAATTTTAGTTCGCAAAGGTTATCCTCGGCGTAGATAGGCAAGTAGTTCAATTATACATTAAACATATCAATATTCGTCGAAAGGCGACTATCCTTTGAGACGGCATTACTTACCTCATGCACTAGGGATACTCGTTCCTATGACATTTATTCCAAATAAAGTTTAATAATATTGTTAAATCTCCATTTCATTCTGTTAAATTTAGATGCACAGACTTCCAAAGGGTAACTTAGTTGTATAACGTTGCAAAACCACCATACTTCACAGAGGTTTATGTCATGTGTCTTTATGTAAAGTTTTTAACTTTAACCCTCGACTAAGTAAATTTTGTAGTTTTACTTATTAACGACGTGAGCGTGTAGAGCAATAGTTTTGGTTTAGTAGGTCTATTTTAGCTAATTATTTTTAAAAGTTAGTAATAACACATGCACGCCTAATAATGCAACAAGGATCTGTAGGTGATCTATCATTAGGAGAAAGATTATCTAATTTTCGTTCAAGATACAAGAGTTTTTTGCCTTCGTGTCAAAATTTTAAAAACACCGATCCTGATCTTGAGCACATTGACTTTTGGGGAAAACCTTGGGACTGGCTTCCTTCTCTTGACGTTTTTTTAAAGTTTAGCTCGAAGGAAAGAATACCTCGTATATTTAATGTAATTCTATAACATTTACAACCAGAGTTTTTTTTTATTTTCTTTCTTTTCTTCAGCGTCTTCACATAGGCCAGTTAGTTGAAGGCTTTATTGAGGATAATTTGTGGGACGTTACTTTATCAGCTTTAATTTTTGAAATTTTTCCGATTTGTGCTTGCGGAATTTCGAATTGTAGTGAAAAAACTGGTTTTTCAAGTTCTAGACGCCCTTGCCGTGTTAACGACTTAGAAGGCCTCAATATAAAAGTAACAAGCAATATATACCTGTGCGACTTAATAGTCTTCTTTTTAAATTTTAAAGCAGATATTCATTTGTAATGATTTATCAGAAGTTCGGGCAAACTTTAGCGTACACAAAAAATTTTTAGAACAAAGTGAGCCAGGAGATCTTTTTAGGGGTTCTTTCACTAACGTTAGCCACTTTCGCCTAATAAGTTACTTCCTTCGAATATTAATCGAGGCTCCATTATTTATTACGAATTGGAAAGATTGGAAATTTGGGTCACTAATTTCGATTCTCGAAGCGTTCTTCCTTTGGTAATAGAACTTTAAGGAGGTTGTAACGCTGATAACTCTTTTATCTTTCTCATGGAGGGTTTTTTTACTCACTGTTTGGATTACAACGTTTGTTACAGGTACCTCAGCTTGCACTCTTTCTCTACTATTAAAACGCGTTTCTATATAAAAGTTATATTTATTAAAATTTTTCATATCTTTACTGTATTGTTACGATGCTCGCTTACAAGAAATACCTTATTTGAATAGGGATTTTGAGCGATACCAGGAAACCTTAACACGTTCACATGATTACCACAACTCTTTGTATTGCAGCGAACTTTTGTCAACGCTACAAGTCTGCAGAGAAAAGGACACCTTCCTGCTAGAGTCAAAGTCCATTTTAATTTATTTACACCCAGACGTCTTTTTTTTAAGGTTAAACTATCTTTACAAGGAAAGAATACCTAAAAGAAGACTCCTTTGAGGAACTGCGGAAACGTCAAAACATGGATTACGCCAATGAGTGGTACATTTACCCTTTTTGATCTTCAACTTTGCGAGGTACTCATATCAAGGCATTCTTTGCAAGCGTAAAAAGTGGCGTTGAGAGATTTAAGAGCGATGACGCGAAAGCTGCCTTGGGCTACTATTTAAAGGCTCTTGGTAGCATAAATTTCATAGCCTTTAACTTTCCTTGCTGTTATCTTTTAAAGAAATTGAGCCAGAGCACGCTGATGCCCTTGTGGCTCGTGGGGCCTTGTACGCTTTCTTTGTTATTAATATTAATAGTCTTCCGCTCACTTGCATGCAGACACGCCAGCCAGTTTGACTTTAAAGCTGCCGAGAAGGACTTTAAAGCTGCTCTGCATCTTGACGAGTCTCACACTAACGCAAAAAGGTTCTTTTATAGTCAACTTTTCACTATTTTTTTGGCGTTCGACCCAACTTTTTTTTTTCTGACAAAGATATTTAGCTCGCGTTTATGAGGTGCAGGCCAGCCGACAAGAAGATAGGGGCGACTTGAGGGCAGCCGTGGACCTTCTGCTGAAATCTCGAGCGCTGTGCCCCCAGAATGCATCGACATCCCAGAAACTGGAGAGACTGGAAGGGATACTGTTGGAGAAAGTTTTACTGCCGGCAGCGTGTTTTCCTCTGATCTGTGACGCATTCAACGTGTAGGTGCGAAAAAGAGGACAAGAGCACGCATCGTCGCTGAAAGAAAAGTTGCTGCGGCTTGTAAACGACCCAGGCAGTATTGTAAGTTTATTATAAGGCTCTGCGTCTGGTTTACTGGGAGCTCCAAGCAGCACAAGTCCGTATTACACCGCAAAGCAAAAAGGAGAAAGAAATCAAAAAAGAAGTTTTATGAAAAAAGAAAAAAGCGACGTCAAAGCTCAAGTAGCAGTCCCTTTTCGACCTGACAATTCCACATAGTACTTAAATAAAACACGGTTATTAGGGCAACCAAAAGTATTATTAGCCTTTTTTAGGCGAATTTTAGGAGTATTCAATCCCTTTTTAAAACATCTTGAGACTTATTTGCTAGATTATCGAATTAAAAAGACTAAAAGCGAAAGATTGCCTTAAATTACCTTTTCGCAGTAAGGACACGTTCCAAAAAACATATGAAATCGCCGTTGCGTCGTTGAAGAAGTCTTTAACCACTAAATTAAATAGGGGACCGATCAACACGGGCTCATACAATGGTTTAGTTGCAGTATTAGCCGGACGACCTCCAAGAGACATTGTGGGTGAAATGCTTGGCGACATCCCGCGTACTCACAAATCTGCCAGTCACCGCATTATTCCAAGGTGCTGACTAGCACGTTATGCTTTTCTCACTTTGTCGGGGACGGCATTCTCCAGGTAGAATGAGTAGCAAATTCCGCAGTCCTTGCTAAGATTTACTTCCTTTTCGCAAGATTTTAAAGGTAACTCCTCCTGCAATACTTGCTGAAGGTTATTGTATAGACTTTCCTCGCCACGCCTGCACGTGGGCGAGAGTTAAGCCGGCTAACACTACTATCGGTGTGCGTAGGTCGACCAAGCGTAGGCATTTTCAAAAAACTTTTGCCGTAACTGCACGACTTCTGCTTCGGGGCCGGAAAAGTGCACAACGGGAATGTTTCTGGGGAGCTTGGGGTCAATTTCCACGTGAAGAAAGCGTTGCTTTTCTTTTTTTATAAAAAAAATTCTTTTAGTGCGGTATAAGTTAAGACTTAAGTTTTTTTTAATAAAAATTTATTATCGAAGAAAATATTATATGTCCAATAGTTATATTTTGGGGTTATATAGGTTTAAAAATAACACAGGCCTGCTCTATCTATGGAAAATTAATAGACTTACTTAAAGCAATCCGGCGGTGTCGGTCAGCAAAAGTCGGCTTTATTGGCTCGACGACCTTTATATAAATTTTAAAAAGAAAAAAAAGGAAATTAACATGTAAGTGCCCAAGTCTGACTATCCAGCACTTGTAAAGAATCCCAAAAATCTTGGTAAGAGGCAATTGCCTACGTAAAAAAAGGTTATTACTTTAAAAAAAAGATGTTAAAAAGCTGTACTTCTTTAAAGAGCTTAAAAATTTTAAGTAACGAAACTACTTTGCTAGCTTGAAAAAGAAAAGGTGT
>NW_026972170.1:0-78790 GCF_036711695.1 Zophobas morio | reverse complement strand
ATCTGATTGGCTTAAAAGTACAAGAAAACACTTCAAAAGTGACGTTTCTGAAGAATTTTAACAGTTTTCTTGTATCTACGAACGCCAGAATGCATAAAATTGACCTAAACGTCTCCTTTTCCTATTCTGAGTCGATTCTGCATGCTTTAAGTGTGTTTGGTGGCTCAGAACCATCAAAAAACGTTGAAATATAGTTCAAATTCAATGAAAATCGACAAAATACAGTTCTAGCTAAAATTTGATGGTTTCGTTGCACTTTCCGAGCCCGTAGGGTATCTGATTGGCTTAAAAGTACAAGAAAACACTTCAAAAGTGACGTTTCTGAAGAATTTTAACAGTTTTCTTGTAACTACGAACGCCAGAATGCATAAAATTGACCTAAACGTCTCCTTTTCCTATTCTGAGTCGATTCTGCATGCTTTAAGTGTGTTTGGTGGCTCAGAACCATCAAAAAACGTTGAAATATAGTTCAAATTCAATAAAAATCGACAAAAATACAGTTTCTAGCTAAAATTTGATGGTTTCGTTGCACTTTCCGAGCCCGTAGGGTATCTGATTGGCTTAAAAGTACAAGAAAACACTTCAAAAGTGACGTTTCTGAAGAATTTTAACAGTTTTCTTGTATCTACGAACGCCAGAATGCATAAAATTGACCTAAACGTCTCCTTTTCCTATTCTGAGTCGATTCTGCATGCTTTAAGTGTGTTTGGTGGCTCAGAACCATCAAAAAACGTTGAAATATAGTTCAAATTCAATAAAAATCGACAAAAATACAGTTTCTAGCTAAAATTTGATGGTTTCGTTGCACTTTCCGAGTCCGTAGGGTATCTGATTGGCTTAAAAGTACAAGAAAACACTTCAAAAGTGACGTTTCTGAAGAATTTTAACAGTTTTCTTGTATCTACGAACGCCAGAATGCATAAAATTGACCTAAACGTCTCCTTTTCCTATTCTGAGCCGATTCTGCATGCTTTAAGTGTGTTTGGTGGCTCAGAACCATCAAAAAACTTTGAAATATAGTTCAAATTCAATAAAAATCGACAAAAATACAGTTTCTAGCTAAAATTTGATGGTTTCGTTGCACTTTCCGAGCCCGTAGGGTATCTGATTGGCTTAAAAGTACAAGAAAACACTTCAAAAGTGACGTTTCTGAAGAATTTTAACAGTTTTCTTGTATCTACGAACGCCAGAATGCATAAAATTGACCTAAACGTCTCCTTTTCCTATTCTGAGTCGATTCTGCATGCTTTAAGTGTGTTTGGTGGCTCAGAACCATAAAAAAACGTTGAAATATAGTTCAAATTCAATAAAAATCGACAAAAATACAGTTTCTAGCTAAAATTTGATGGTTTCGTTGCACTTTCCGAGCCCGTAGGGTATCTGATTGGCTTAAAAGTACAAGAAAACACTTCAAAAGTGACGTTTCTGAAGAATTTTAACAGTTTTCTTGTATCTACGAACGCCAGAATGCATAAAATTGACCTAAACGTCTCCTTTTCCTATTCTGAGTCGATTCTGCATGCTTTAAGTGTTTTTGGTGGCTCAGAACCATCAAAAAACGTTGAAATATAGTTCAAATTCAATAAAAATCGACAAAAATACAGTTTCTAGCTAAAATTTGATGGTTTCGTTGCACTTTCCGAGCCCGTAGGGTATCTGATTGGCTTAAAAGTACAAGAAAACACTTCAAAAGTGACGTTTCTGAAGAATTTTAACAGTTTTCTTGTATCTACGAACGCCAGAATGCATAAAATTGACCTAAACGTCTCCTTTTCCTATTCTGAGTCGATTCTGCATGCTTTAAGTGTGTTTGGTGGCTCAGAACCATCAAAAAACGTTGAAATATAGTTCAAATTCAATAAAAATCGACAAAAATACAGTTTCTAGCTAAAATTTGATGGTTTCGTTGCACTTTCCGAGCCCGTAGGGTATCTGATTGGCTTAAAAGTACAAGAAAACACTTCAAAAGTGACGTTTCTGAAGAATTTTAACAGTTTTCTTGTATCTACGAACGCCAGAATGCATAAAATTGACCTAAACGTCTCCTTTTCCTATTCTGAGTCGATTCTGCATGCTTTAAGTGTGTTTGGTGGCTCAGAACCATCAAAAAACGTTGAAATATAGTTCAAATTCAATAAAAATCAACAAAAATACAGTTTCTAGCTAAAATTTGATGGTTTCGTTGCACTTTCCGAGCCCGTAGGGTATCTGATTGGCTTAAAAGTACAAGAAAACACTTCAAAAGTGACGTTTCTGAAGAATTTTAACAGTTTTCTTGTATCTACGAACGCCAGAATGCATAAAATTGACCTAAACGTCTCCTTTTCCTATTCTGAGTCGATTCTGCATGCTTTAAGTGTGTTTGGTGGCTCAGAACCATCAAAAAACGTTGAAATATAGTTCAAATTCAATAAAAATCGACAAAAATACAGTTTCTAGGTAAAATTTGATGGTTTCGTTGCACTTTCCGAGCCCGTAGGGTATCTGATTGGCTTAAAAGTACAAGAAAACACTTCAAAAGTGACGTTTCTGAAGAATTTTAACAGTTTTCTTGTATCTACGAACGCCAGAATGCATAAAATTGACCTAAACGTCTCCTTTTCCTATTCTGAGTCGATTCTGCATGCTTTAAGTGTGTTTGGTGGCTCAGAACCATCAAAAAACGTTGAAATATAGTTCAAATTCAATAAAAATCGACAAAAATACAGTTTCTAGCTAAAATTTGATGGTTTCGTTGCACTTTCCGAGCCCGTAGGGTATCTGATTGGCTTAAAAGTACAAGAAAACACTTCAAAAGTGACGTTTCTGAAGAATTTTAACAGTTTTCTTGTATCTACGAACGCCAGAATGCATAAAATTGACCTAAACGTCTCCTTTTCCTATTCTGAGTCGATTCTGCATGCTTTAAGTATTTTTGGTGGCTCAGAACCATCAAAAAACGTTGAAATATAGTTCAAATTCAATAAAAATCGACAAAAATACAGTTTCTAGCTAAAATTTGATGGTTTCGTTGCACTTTCCGAGCCCGTAGGGTATCTGATTGGCTTAAAAGTACAAGAAAACACTTCAAAAGTGATGTTTCTGAAGAATTTTAACAGTTTTCTTGTATCTACGAACGCCAGAATGCATAAAATTGACCTAAACGTCTCCTTTTCCTATTCTGAGTCGATTCTGCATGCTTTAAGTGTGTTTGGTGGCTCAGAACCATCAAAAAACGTTGAAATATAGTTCAAATTCAATAAAAATCGACAAAAATACAGTTTCTAGCTAAAATTTGATGGTTTCGTTGCACTTTCCGAGCCCGTAGGGCATCTGATTGGCTTAAAAGTACAAGAAAACACTTCAAAAGTGACGTTTCTGAAGAATTTTAACAGTTTTCTTGTATCTACGAACGCCAGAATGCATAAAATTGACCTAAACGTCTCCTTTTCCTATTCTGAGTCGATTCTGCATGCTTTAAGTGTGTTTGGTGGCTCAGAACCATCAAAAAACGTTGAAATATAGTTCAAATTCAATAAAAATCGACAAAAATACAGTTTCTAGCTAAAATTTGATGGTTTCGTTGCACTTTCCGAGCCCGTAGGGTATCTGATTGGCTTAAAAGTACAAGAAAACACTTCAAAAGTGACGTTTCTGAAGAATTTTAACAGTTTTCTTGTATCTACGAACGCCAGAATGCATAAAATTGACCTAAACGTCTCCTTTTCCTATTCTGAGTCGATTCTGCATGCTTTAAGTGTGTTTGGTGGCTCAGAACCATCAAAAAACGTTGAAATATAGTTCAAATTCAATAAAAATCGACAAAAATACAGTTTCTAGCTAAAATTTTATGGTTTCGTTGCACTTTCCGAGCCCGTAGGGTATCTGATTGGCTTAAAAGTACAAGAAAACACTTCAAAAGTGACGTTTCTGAAGAATTTTAACAGTTTTCTTGTATCTACGAACGTCAGAATGCATAAAATTGACCTAAACGTCTCCTTTTCCTATTCTGACTCGATTCTGCATGCTTTAAGTGTGTTTGGTGGCTCAGAACCATCAAAAAACGTTGAAATATAGTTCAAATTCAATAAAAATCGACAAAAATACAGTTTCTAGCTAAAATTTGATGCTTTCGTTGCAATTTCCGAGCACGTAGGGTATCTGATTGGCTTAAAAGTACAAGAAAACACTTCAAAAGTGACGTTTCTGAAGAATTTTAACAGTTTTCTTGTATCTACGAACGCCAGAATGCATAAAATTGACCTAAACGTCTCCTTTTCCTATTCTGAGTCGATTCTGCATGCTTTAAGTGTGTTTGGTGGCTCAGAACCATCAAAAAACGTTGAAATATAGTTCAAATTCAATAAAAATCGACAAAAATACAGTTTCTAGCTAAAATTTGATGGTTTCATTGCACTTTCCGAGCCCGTTGGGTATCTGATTGGCTTAAAAGTACAAGAAAACACTTCAAAAGTGACGTTTCTGAAGAATTTTAACAGTTTTCTTGTATCTACGAACGCCAGAATGCATAAAATTGACCTAAACGTCTCCTTTTCCTATTCTGAGTCGATTCTGCATGCTTTAAGTGTGTTTGGTGGCTCAGAACCATCAAAAAACGTTGAAATATAGTTCAAATTCAATAAAAATCGACAAAAATACAGTTTCTAGCTAAAATTTGATGGTTTCGTTGCACTTTCCGAGCCCGTAGGGTATCTGATTGGCTTAAAAGTACAAGAAAACACTTCAAAAGTGACGTTTCTGAAGAATTTTAACAGTTTTCTTGTATCTACGAACGCCAGAATGCATAAAATTGACCTAAACGTCTCCTTTTCCTATTCTGAGTCGATTCTGCATGCTTTAAGTGTGTTTGGTGGCTCAGAACCATCAAAAAACGTTGAAATATAGTTCAAATTCAATAAAAATCGACAAAAATACAGTTTCTAGCTAAAATTTGATGGTTTCGTTGCACTTTCCGAGCCCGTAGGGTATCTGATTGGCTTAAAAGTACAAGAAAACACTTCAAAAGTGACGTTTCTGAAGAATTTTAACAGTTTTCTTGTATCTACGAACGCCAGAATGCATAAAATTGACCTAAACTTCTCCTTTTCCTATTCTGAGTCGATTCTTCATGCTTTAAGTGTGTTTGGTGGCTGAGAACCATCAAAAAACGTTGAAATATAGTTCAAATTCAATAAAAATCGACAAAAATACAGTTTCTAGCTAAAATTTGATGGTTTCGTTGCACTTTCCGAGCCCGTAGGGTATCTGATTGGCTTAAAAGTACAAGAAAACACTTCAAAAGTGACGTTTCTGAAGAATTTTAACAGTTTTCTTGTATCTACGAACGCCAGAATGCATAAAATTGACCTAAACGTCTCCTTTTCCTATTCTGAGTCGATTCTGCATGCTTTAAGTGTGTTTGGTGGCTCAGAACCATCAAAAAACGTTGAAATATAGTTCAAATTCAATAAAAATCGACAAAAATACAGTTTCTAGCTAAAATTTGATGGTTTCGTTGCACTTTCCGAGCCCGTAGGGTATCTGATTGGCTTAAAAGTACAAGAAAACACTTCAAAAGTGACGTTTCTGAAGAATTTTAACAGTTTTCTTGTATCTACGAACGCCAGAATGCATAAAATTGACCTAAACGTCTCCTTTTCCTATTCTGAGTCGATTCTGCATGCTTTAAGTGTGTTTGGTGGCTCAGAACCATCAAAAAACGTTGAAATATAGTTCAAATTCAATAAAAATCGACAAAAATACAGTTTCTAGCTAAAATTTGATGGTTTCGTTGCACTTTCCGAGCCCGTAGGGTATCTGATTGGCTTAAAAGTACAAGAAAACACTTCAAAAGTGACGTTTCTGAAGAATTTTAACAGTTTTCTTGTATCTACGAACGCCAGAATGCATAAAATTGACCTAAACGTCTCCTTTTCCTATTCTGAGTCGATTCTGCATGCTTTAAGTGTGTTTGGTGGCTCAGAACCATCAAAAAACGTTGAAATATAGTTCAAATTCAATAAAAATCGACAAAAATACAGTTTCTAGCTAAAATTTGATGGTTTAGTTGCACTTTCCGAGCCCGTAGGGTATCTGATTGGCTTAAAAGTACAAGAAACCACTTCAAAACTGACGTTTCTGAAGAATTTTAACAGTTTTCTTGTATCTACGAACGCCAGAATGCATAAAATTGACCTAAACGTCTCCTTTTCCTATTCTGAGTCGATTCTGCATGCTTTAAGTGTGTTTGGTGGCTCAGAACCATCAAAAAACGTTGAAATATAGTTCAAATTCAATAAAAATCGACAAAAATACAGTTTCTAGCTAAAATTTGATGGTTTCGTTGCACTTTCCGAGCCCGTTGGGTATCTGATTGGCTTAAAAGTACAAGAAAACACTTCAAAAGTGACGTTTCTGAAGAATTTTAACAGTTTTCTTGTATCTACGAACGCCAGAATGCATAAAATTGACCTAAACGTCTCCTTTTCCTATTCTGAGTCGATTCTGCATGCTTTAAGTGTGTTTGGTGGCTCAGAACCATCAAAAAACGTTGAAATATAGTTCAAATTCAATAAAAATCGACAAAAATACAGTTTCTAGCTAAAATTTTATGGTTTCGTTGCACTTTCCGAGCCCGTAGGGTATCTGATTGGCTTAAAAGTACAAGAAAACACTTCAAAAGTGACGTTTCTGAAGAATTTTAACAGTTTTCTTGTATCTACGAACGCCAGAATGCATAAAATTGACCTAAACGTCTCCTTTTCCTATTCTGAGTCGATTCTGCATGCTTTAAGTGTGTTTGGTGGCTCAGAACCATCAAAAAACGTTGAAATATAGTTCAAATTCAATAAAAATCGACAAAAATACAGTTTCTAGCTAAAATTTGATGGTTTCGTTGCACTTTCCGAGCCCGTAGGGTATCTGATTGGCTTAAAAGTACAAGAAAACACTTCAAAAGTGACGTTTCTGAAGAATTTTAACAGTTTTCTTGTATCTACGAACGCCAGAATGCATAAAATTGACCTAAACTTCTCCTTTTCCTATTCTGAGTCGATTCTTCATGCTTTAAGTGTGTTTGGTGGCTCAGAACCATCAAAAAACGTTGAAATATAGTTCAAATTCAATAAAAATCGACAAAAATACAGTTTCTAGCTAAAATTTGATGGTTTCGTTGCACTTTCCGAGCCCGTAGGGTATCTGATTGGCTTAAAAGTACAAGAAAACACTTCAAAAGTGACGTTTCTGAAGAATTTTAACAGTTTTCTTGTATCTACGAACGCCAGAATGCATAAAATTGACCTAAACGTCTCCTTTTCCTATTCTGAGTCGATTCTGCATGCTTTAAGTGTGTTTGGTGGCTCAGAACCATCAAAAAACGTTGAAATATTGTTCAAATTCAATAAAAATCGACAAAAATACAGTTTCTAGCTAAAATTTGATGGTTTCGTTGCACTTTCCGAGCCTATAGGGTATCTGATTGGCTTAAAAGTACAAGAAAACACTTCAAAAGTGACGTTTCTGAAGAATTTTAACAGTTTTCTTGTATCTACGAACGCCAGAATGCATAAAATTGACCTAAACGTCTCCTTTTCCTATTCTGAGTCGATTCTGCATGCTTTAAGTGTGTTTGGTGGCTCAGAACCATCAAAAAACGTTGAAATATAGTTCAAATTCAATAAAAATCGACAAATATACAGTTTGTAGCTAAAATTTGATGGTTTCGTTGCACTTTCCGAGCCCGTAGGGTATCTGATTGGCTTAAAAGTACAAGAAAACACTTCAAAAGTGACGTTTCTGAAGAATTTTAACAGTTTTCTTGTATCTACGAACGCCAGAATGCATAAAATTGACCTAAACGTCTCCTTTTACTATTCTGAGTCGATTCTGCATGCTTTAAGTGTGTTTGGTGGCTCAGAACCATCAAAAAACGTTGAAATATAGTTCAAATTCAATAAAAATCGACAAAAATACAGTTTCTAGCTAAAATTTGATGGTTTCGTTGCACTTTCCGAGCCCGTAGGGTATCTGATTGGCTTAAAAGTACAAGAAAACACTTCAAAAGTGACGTTTCTGAAGAATTTTAACAGTTTTCTTGTATCTACGAACGCCAGAATGCATAAAATTGACCTAAACGTCTCCTTTTCCTATTCTGAGTCGATTCTGCATGCTTTAAGTGTGTTTGGTGGCTCAGAACCTTCAAAAAACGTTGAAATATAGTTCAAATTCAATAAAAATCGACAAAAATACAGTTTCTAGCTAAAATTTGATGGTTTCGTTGCACTTTCCGAGCCTGTAGGGTATCTGATTGGCTTAAAAGTACAAGAAAACACTTCAAAAGTGACGTTTCTGAAGAATTTTAACAGTTTTCTTGTATCTACGAACGCCAGAATGCATAAAATTGACCTAAACGTCTCCTTTTCCTATTCTGAGTCGATTCTGCATGCTTTAAGTGTGTTTGGTGGCTCAGAACCATCAAAAAACGTTGAAATATAGTTCAAATTCAATAAAAATCGACAAATATACAGTTTGTAGCTAAAATTTGATGGTTTCGTTGCACTTTCCGAGCCCCTAGGGTATCTGATTGGCTTAAAAGTACAAGAAAACACTTCAAAAGTGACGTTTCTGAAGAATTTTAACAGTTTTCTTGTATCTAAGAACGCCAGAATGCATAAAATTGACCTAAACGTCTCCTTTTACTATTCTGAGTCGATTCTGCATGCTTTAAGTGTGTTTGGTGGCTCAGAACCATCAAAAAACGTTGAAATATAGTTCAAATTCAATAAAAATCGACAAAAATACAGTTTCTAGCTAAAATTTGATGGTTTCGTTGCACTTTCCGAGCCCGTAGGGTATCTGATTGGCTTAAAAGTACAAGAAAACACTTCAAAAGTGACGTTTCTGAAGAATTTTAACAGTTTTCTTGAATCTACGAACGCCAGAATGCATAAAATTGACCTAAACGTCTCCTTTTCCTATTCTGAGTCGATTCTGCATGCTTTAAGTGTGTTTGGTGGCTCAGAACCATCAAATAACGTTGAAATATAGTTCAAATTCAATAAAAATCGACACAAATACAGTTTCTAGCTAAAATTTGATGGTTTCGTTGCACTTTCCGAGCCCGTAGGGTATCTGATTGGCTTAAAAGTACAAGAAAACCCTTCAAAAGTGACGTTTCTGAAGAATTTTAACAGTTTTCTTGTATCTACGAACGCCAGAATGCATAAAATTGACCTAAACGTCTCCTTTTCTTATTCTGAATCGATTCTGCATGCTTTAAGTGTGTTTGGTGGCTCAGAACCATCAAAAAACGTTGAAATTTAGTTCAAATTCAATAAAAATCGACAAAAATACAGTTTCTAGCTAAAATTTGATGGTTTCGTTGCACTTTCCGAGCCCGTAGGGTATCTGATTGGCTTAAAAGTACAAGAAAACACTTCAAAAGTGACGTTTCTGAAGAATTTTAACAGTTTTCTTGTATCTACGAACGCCAGAATGCATAAAATTGACCTAAACGTCTCTTTTTCCTATTCTGAGTCGATTCTGCATGCTTTAAGTGTGTTTGGTGGCTCAGAACCATCAAAAAACGTTGAAATATAGTTCAAATTCAATAAAAATCGACAAAAATACAGTTTCTAGCTAAAATTTGATGGTTTCGTTGCACTTTCCGAGCCCGTAGGGTATCTGATTGGCTTAAAAGTACAAGAAAACACTTCAAAAGTGACGTTTCTGAAGAATTTTAACAGTTTTCTTGTATCTACGAACGCCAGAATGCATAAAATTGACCTAAACGTCTCCTTTTCCTATTCTGAGTCGATTCTGCATGCTTTAAGTGTGTTTGGTGGCTCAGAACCATCAAAAAACGTTGAAATATAGTTCAAATTCAATAAAAATCGACAAAAATACAGTTTCTAGCTAAAATTTGATGGTTTCGTTGCACTTTCCGAGCCCGTAGGGTATCTGATTGGCTTAAAAGTACAAGAAAACACTTCAAAAGTGAGGTTTCTGAAGAATTTTAACAGTTTTCTTGTATCTACGAACGCCAGAATGCATAAAATTGACCTAAACGTCTCCTTTTCCTATTCTGAGTCGATTCTGCATGTTTAAGTGTGTTTGGTGGCTCAGAACCATCAAAAAACGTTGAAATATAGTTCAAATTCAATAAAAATCGACAAAAATACAGTTTCTAGCTAAAATTTGATGGTTTCGTTGCACTTTCCGAGCCCGTAGGGTATCTGATTGGCTTAAAAGTACAAGAAAACACTTCAAAAGTGACGTTTCTGAAGAATTTTAACAGTTTTCTTGTATCTACGAACGCCAGAATGCATAAAATTGACCTAAACGTCTCCTTTTCCTATTCTGAGTCGATTCTGCATGCTTTAAGTGTGTTTGGTGGCTCAGAACCATCAAAAAACGTTGAAATATAGTTCAAATTCAATAAAAATCGACAAAAATACAGTTTCTAGCTAAAATTTGATGGTTCCGTTGCACTTTCCGAGCCCGTAGGGTATCTGATTGGCTTAAAAGTACAAGAAAACACTTCAAAAGTGACGTTTCTGAAGAATTTTAACAGTTTTCTTGTATCTACGAACGCCAGAATGCATAAAATTGACCTAAACGTCTCCTTTTCCTATTCTGAGTCGATTCTGCATGCTTTAAGTGTGTTTGGTGGCTCAGAACCATCAAAAAACGTTGAAATATAGTTCAAATTCAATAAAAATCGACAAAAATACAGTTTCTAGCTAAACTTTGATGGTTTCGTTGCACTTTCCGAGCCCGTAGGGTATCTGATTGGCTTAAAAGTACAAGAAAACACTTCAAAAGTGACGTTTCTGAAGAATTTTAACAGTTTTCTTGTATCTACGAACGCCAGAATGCATAAAATTGACCTAAACTTCTCCTTTTCCTATTCTGAGTCGATTCTTCATGCTTTAAGTGTGTTTGGTGGCTCAGAACCATCAAAAAACGTTGAAATATAGTTCAAATTCAATAAAAATCGACAAAAATACAGTTTCTAGCTAAAATTTGATGGTTTCGTTGCACTTTCCGAGCCCGTAGGGTATCTGATTGGCTTAAAAGTACAAGAAAACACTTCAAAAGTGACGTTTCTGAAGAATTTTAACAGTTTTCTTGTATCTACGAACGCCAGAATGCATAAAATTGACCTAAACGTCTCCTTTTCCTATTCTGAGTCGATTCTGCATGCTTTAAGTGTGTTTGGTGGCTCAGAACCATCAAAAAACGTTGAAATATAGTTCAAATTCAATAAAAATCGACAAAAATACAGTTTCTAGCTAAAATTTGATGGTTTCGTTGCACTTTCCGAGCCCGTAGGGTATCTGATTGGCTTAAAAGTACAAGAAAACACTTCAAAAGTGACGTTTCTGAAGAATTTTAACAGTTTTCTTGTATCTACGAACGCCAGAATGCATAAAATTGACCTAGACGTCTCCTTTTCCTATTCTGAGTCGATTCTGCATGCTTTAAGTGTGTTTGGTGGCTCAGAACCATCAAAAAACGTTGAAATATAGTTCAAATTCAATAAAAATCGACAAAAATACAGTTTCTAGCTAAAATTTGATGGTTTCGTTGCACTTTCCGAGCCCGTAGGGTATCTGATTGGCTTAAAAGTACAAGAAAACACTTCAAAAGTGACGTTTCTGAAGAATTTTAACAGTTTTCTTGTATCTACGAACGCCAGAATGCATAAAATTGACCTAAACGTCTCCTTTTACTATTCTGAGTCGATTCTGCATGCTTTAAGTGTGTTTGGTGGCTCAGAACCATCAAAAAAAGTTGAAATATAGTTCAAATTCAATAAAAATCGACAAAAATACAGTTTCTAGCTAAAATTTGATGGTTTCGTTGCACTTTCCGAGCCCGTAGGGTATCTGATTGGCTTAAAAGTACAAGAAAACACTTCAAAAGTGACGTTTCTGAAGAATTTTAACAGTTTTCTTGTATCTACGAACGCCAGAATGCATAAAATTGACCTAAACGTCTCCTTTTCCTATTCTGAGTCGATTCTGCATGCTTTAAGTGTGTTTGGTGGCTCAGAACCATCAAAAAACGTTGAAATATAGTTCAAATTCAATAAAAATCGACAAAAATACAGTTTCTAGCTAAAATTTGATGGTTTCGTTGCACTTTCCGAGCCCGTAGGGTATCTGATTGGCTTAAAAGTACAAGAAAACACTTCAAAAGTGACGTTTCTGAAGAATTTTAACAGTTTTCTTGTATCTACGAACGCCAGAATGCATAAAATTGACCTAAACGTCTCCTTTTCCTATTCTGAGTCGATTCTGCATGCTTTAAGTGTGTTTGGTGGCTCAGAACCATCAAAAAACGTTGAAATATAGTTCAAATTCAATAAAAATCGAAAAAAGTACAGTTTCTACCTAAAATTTGATGGTTTCGTTGCACTTTCCGAGCCCGTAGGGTATCTGATTGGCTTAAAAGTACAAGAAAACACTTCAAAAGTGACGTTTCTGAAGAATTTTAACAGTTTTCTTGTATCTACGAACGCCAGAATGCATAAAATTGACCTAAACGTCTCCTTTTCCTATTCTGAGTCGATTCTGCATGCTTTAAGTGTGTTTGGTGGCTCAGAACCATCAAAAAACGTTGAAATATAGTTCAAATTCAATAAAAATCGACAAAAATACAGTTTCTAGCTAAAATTTGATGGTTTCGTTGCACTTTCCGAGCCCGTAGGGTATCTGATTGGCTTAAAAGTACAAGAAAACACTTCAAAAGTGACGTTTCTGAAGAATTTTAACAGTTTTCTTGTATCTACGAACGCCAGAATGCATAAAATTGACCTAAACGTCTCCTTTTCCTATTCTGAGTCGATTCTGCATGCTTTAAGTGTGTTTGGTGGCTCAGAACCATCAAAAAACTTTGAAATATAGTTCAAATTCAATAAAAATCGACAAAAATACAGTTTCTAGCTAAAATTTGATGGTTTCGTTGCACTTTCCGAGCCCGTAGGGTATCTGATTGGCTTAAAAGTACAAGAAAACACTTCAAAAGTGACGTTTCTGAAGAATTTTAACAGTTTTCTTGTATCTACGAACGCCAGAATGCATAAAATTGACCTAAACGTCTCCTTTTCCTATTCTGAGTCGATTCTGCATGCTTTAAGTGTGTTTGGTGGCGCAGAACCTTCAAAAAACGTTGAAATATAGTTCAAATTCAATAAAAATCGACAAAAATACAGTTTCTAGCTAAAATTTGATGGTTTCGTTGCACTTTCCGAGCCCGTAGGGTATCTGATTTACTTAAAAGTACAAGAAAACACTTCAAAAGTGACGTTTCTGAAGAATTTTAACAGTTTTCTTGTATCTACGAACGCCAGAATGCATAAAATTGACCTAAACGTCTCCTTTTCCTATTCTGAGTCGATTCTGCATGCTTTAAGTGTGTTTGGTGGCTCAGAACCATCAAAAAACTTTGAAATATAGTTCAAATTCAATAAAAATCGACAAAAATACAGTTTCTAGCTAAAATTTGATGGTTTCGTTGCACTTTCCGAGCCCGTAGGGTATCTGATTGGCTTAAAAGTACAAGAAAACACTTCAAAAGTGACGTTTCTGAAGAATTTTAACAGTTTTCTTGTATCTACGAACGCCAGAATGCATAAAATTGACCTAAACGTCTCCTTTTCCTATTCTGAGTCGATTCTGCATGCTTTAAGTGTGTTTGGTGGCTCAGAACCATCAAAAAACGTTGAAATATAGTTCAAATTCAATAAAAATCGACAAAAATACAGTTTCTAGCTAAAATTTGATGGTTTCGTTGCACTTTCCGAGCCCGTAGGGTATCTGATTGGCTTAAAAGTACAAGAAAACACTTCAAAAGTGACGTTTCTGAAGAATTTTAACAGTTTTCGTGTATCTACGAACGCCAGAATGCATAAAATTGACCTAAACGTCTCCTTTTCCTATTCTGAGTCGATTCTGCATGCTTTAAGTGTGTTTGGTGGCTCAAAACCATCAAAAAACGTTGAAATATAGTTCAAATTCAATAAAAATCGACAAAAATACAGTTTTTAGCTAAAATTTGATGGTTTCGTTGCACTTTCCGAGCCCGTAGGGTATCTGATTGGCTTAAAAGTACAAGAAAACACTTCAAAAGTGACGTTTCTGAAGAATTTTAACAGTTTTCTTGTATCTACGAACGCCAGAATGCATAAAATTGACCTAAACGTCTCCTTTTCCTATTCTGAGTCGATTCTGCATGCTTTAAGTGTGTTTGGTGGCTCAGAACCATCAAAAAACGTTGAAATATAGTTCAAATTCAATAAAAATCGACAAAAATACAGTTTCTAGCTAAAATTTGATGGTTTCGTTGCACTTTCCGAGCCCGTAGGGTATCTGATTGGCTTAAAAGTACAAGAAAACACTTCAAAAGTGACGTTTCTGAAGAATTTTAACAGTTTTCTTGTATCTACGAACGCCAGAATGCATAAAATTGACCTAAACGTCTCCTTTTCCTATTCTGAGTCGATTCTGCATGCTTTAAGTGTGTTTGGTGGCTCAGAACCATCAAAAAACGTTGAAATATAGTTCAAATTCAATAAAAATCGACAAAAATACAGTTTCTAGCTAAAATTTGATGGTTTCGTTGCACTTTCCGAGCCCGTAGGGTATCTGATTGGCTTAAAAGTACAAGAAAACACTTCAAAAGTGACGTTTCTGAAGAATTTTAACAGTTTTCTTGTATCTACGAACGCCAGAATGCATAAAATTGACCTAAACGTCTCCTTTTCCTATTCTGAGTCGATTCTGCATGCTTTAAGTGTGTTTGGTGGCTCAGAACCATCAAAAAACGTTGAAATATAGTTCAAATTCAATAAAAATCGACAAAAATACAGTTTCTAGCTAAAATTTGATGGTTTCGTTGCACTTTCCGAGCCCGTAGGGTATCTGATTGGCTTAAAAGTACAAGAAAACACTTCAAAAGTGACGTTTCTGAAGAATTTTAACAGTTTTCTTGTATCTACGAACGCCAGAATGCATAAAATTGACCTAAACGTCTCCTTTTCCTATTCTGAGTCGATTCTGCATGCTTTAAGTGTGTTTGGTGGCTCAGAACCATCAAAAAACGTTGAAATATAGTTCAAATTCAATAAAAATCGACAAAAATACAGTTTCTAGCTAAAATTTGATGGTTTCGTTGCACTTTCCGAGCCCGTAGGGTATCTGATTGGCTTAAAAGAACAAGAAAACACTTCAAAAGTGACGTTTCTGAAGAATTTTAACAGTTTTCTTGTATCTACGAACGCCAGAATGCATAAAATTGACCTAAACGTCTCCTTTTCCTATTCTGAGTCGATTCTGCATGCTTTAAGTGTGTTTGGTGGCTCAGAACCATCAAAAAACGTTGAAATATAGTTCAAATTCAATAAAAATCGACAAAAATACAGTTTCTAGCTAAAATTTGATGGTTTCGTTGCACTTTCCGAGCCCGTAGGGTATCTGATTGGCTTAAAAGTACAAGAAAACACTTCAAAAGTGACGTTTCTGAAGAATTTTAACAGTTTTCTTGTATCTACGAACGCCAGAATGCATAAAATTGACCTAAACGTCTCCTTTTCCTATTCTGAGTCGATTCTGCATGCTTTAAGTGTGTTTGGTGGCTCAGAACCATCAAAAAACGTTGAAATATAGTTCAAATTCAATAAAAATCGACAAAAATACAGTTTCTATCTAAAATTTGATGGTTTCGTTGCACTTTCCGAGCCCGTAGGGTATCTGATTGGCTTAAAAGTACAAGAAAACACTTCAAAAGTGACGTTTCTGAAGAATTTTAACAGTTTTCTTGTATCTACGAACGCCAGAATGCATAAAATTGACCTAAACTTCTCCTTTTCCTATTCTGAGTCGATTCTGCACGCTTTAAGTGTGTTTGGTGGCTCAGAACCATCAAAAAACGTTGAAATATAGTTCAAATTCAATAAAAATCGACAAAAATACAGTTTCTAGCTAAAATTTTATGGTTTCGTTGCACTTTCCGAGCCCGTAGGGTATCTGACTGGCTTAAAAGTACAAGAAAACACTTCAAAAGTGACGTTTCTGAAGAATTTTAACAGTTTTCTTGTATCTACGAACGCCAGAATGCATAAAATTGACCTAAACGTCTCCTTTTCCTATTCTGAGTCGATTCTGCATGCTTTAAGTGTGTTTGGTGGCTCAGAACCATCAAAAAACGTTGAAATATAGTTCAAATTCAATAAAAATCGACAAAAATACAGTTTCTATCTAAAATTTGATGGTTTCGTTGCACTTTCCGAGCCCGTAGGGTATCTGATTGGCTTAAAAGTACAAGAAACACTTCAAAAGTGACGTTTCTGAAGAATTTTAACAGTTTTCTTGTATCTACGAACGCCAGAATGCATAAAATTGACCTAAACGTCTCCTTTTCCTATTCTGAGTCGATTCTGCATGCTTTAAGTGTGTTTGGTGGCTCAGAACCATCAAAAAACGTTGAAATATAGTTCAAATTCAATAAAAATCGACAAAAATACAGTTTCTAGCTAAAATTTGATGGTTTCGTTGCACTTTCCGAGCCCGTAGGGTATCTGATTGGCTTAAAAGTACAAGAAAACACTTCAAAAGTGACGTTTCTGAAAAATTTTAACAGTTTTCTTGTATCTACGAACGCCAGAATGCATAAAATTGACCTAAACGTCTCCTTTTCCTATTCTGAGTCGATTCTGCATGCTTTAAGAGTGTTTGATGGCTCAGAACCATCAAAAAACGTTGAAATATAGTTCAAATTCAATAAAAATCGACAAAAATACAGTTTCTAGCTAAAATTTGATGGTTTCGTTGCACTTTCCGAGCCCGTAGGGTATCTGATTGGCTTAAAAGTACAAGAAAACACTTCAAAAGTGACGTTTCTGAAGAATTTTAACAGTTTTCTTGTATCTACGAACGCCAGAATGCATAAAATTGACCTAAACGTCTCCTTTTCCTATTCTGAGTCGATTCTGCATGCTTTAAGTGTGTTTGGTGGCTCAGAACCATCAAAAAACGTTGAAATATAGTTCAAATTCAATAAAAATCGACAAAAATACAGTTTCTAGCTAAAATTTGATGGTTTCGTTGCACTTTCCGAGCCCGTAGGGTATCTGATTGGCTTAAAAGTACAAGAAAACACTTCAAAAGTGACGTTTCTGAAGAATTTTAACAGTTTTCTTGTATCTACGAACGCCAGAATGCATAAAATTTACCTAAACGTCTCCTTTTCCTATTCTGAGTCGATTCTGCATGCTTTAAGTGTGTTTGGTGGCTCAGAACCATCAAAAAACGTTGAAATATAGTTCAAATTCAATAAAAATCGACAAAAATACAGTTTCTAGCTAAAATTTGATGGTTTCGTTGCACTTTCCGAGCCCGTAGGGTATCTGATCGGCTTAAAAGTACAAGAAAACAATTCAAAAGTGACGTTTCTGAAGAATTTTAACAGTTTTCTTGTATCTACGAACGCCAGAATGCATAAAATTGACCTAAACGTCTCCTTTTCCTATTCTGAGTCGATTCTGCATGCTTTAAGTGTGTTTGGTGGCTCAGAACCATCAAAAAACGTTGAAATATAGTTCAAATTCAATAAAAATCGACAAAAATACAGTTTCTAGCTAAAATTTGATGGTTTCGTTGCACTTTCCGAGCCCGTAGGGTATTTGATTGGCTTAAAAGTACAAGAAAACACTTCAAAAGTGACGTTTCTGAAGAATTTTAACAGTTTTCTTGTATCTACGAACGCCAGAATGCATAAAATTGACCTAAACGTCTCCTTTTCCTATTCTGAGTCGATTCGGCATGCTTTAAGTGTGTTTGGTGGCTCAGAACCATCAAAAAACGTTGAAATATAGTTCAAATTCAATAAAAATCGACAAAAATACAGTTTCTAGCTAAAATTTGATGGTTTCGTTGCACTTTCCGAGCCCGTAGGGTATCTGATTGGCTTAAAAGTACAAGAAAACACTTCAAAAGTGACGTTTCTGAAGAATTTTAACAGTTTTCTTGTATCTACGAACGCCAGAATGCATAAAATTGACCTAAACGTCTCCTTTTCCTATTCTGAGTCGATTCTGCATGCTTTAAGTGTGTTTGGTGGCTCAGAACCATCAAAAAACGTTGAAATATAGTTCAAATTCAATAAAAATCGACAAAAATACAGTTTCTAGCTAAAATTTGATGGTTTCGTTGCACTTTCCGAGCCCGTAGGGTATCTGATTGGCTTAAAAGTACAAGAAAACACTTCAAAAGTGACGTTTCTGAAGAATTTTAACAGTTTTCTTGTATCTACGAACGCCAGAATGCATAAAATTGACCTAAACATCTCCTTTTCCTATTCTGAGTCGATTCTGCATGCTTTAAGTGTGTTTGGTGGCTCAGAACCATCAAAAAACGTTGAAATATAGTTCAAATTCAATAAAAATCGACAAAAATACAGTTTCTAGCTAAAATTTGATGGTTTCGTTGCACTTTCCGAGCCCGTAGGGTATCTGATTGGCTTAAAAGTACAAGAAAACACTTCAAAAGTGACGTTTCTGAAGAATTTTAACAGTTTTCTTGTATCTACGAACGCCAGAATGCATAAAATTGACCTAAACGTCTCCTTTTCCTATTCTGAGTCGATTCTGCATGCTTTAAGTGTGTTTGGTGGCTCAGAACCATCAAAAAACATTGAAATATAGTTCAAATTCAATAAAAATCGACAAAAATACAGTTTCTAGCTAAAATTTGATGGTTTCGTTGCACTTTGCGAGCCCGTAGGGTATCTGATTGGCTTAAAAGTACAAGAAAACACTTCAAAAGTGACGTTTCTGAAGAATTTTAACAGTTTTCTTGTATCTACGAACGCCAGAATGCATAAAATTGACCTAAACGTCTCCTTTTCCTATTCTGAGTCGATTCTGCATGCTTTAAGTGTGTTTGGTGGCTCAGAACCATCAAAAAACGTTGAAATATAGTTCAAATTCAATAAAAATCGACAAAAATACAGTTTCTAGCTAAAATTTGATGGTTTCGTTGCACTTTCTGAGCCCGTAGGGTATCTGATTGGCTGAAAAGTACAAGAAAACACTTCAAAAGTGACGTTTCTGAAGAATTTTAACAGTTTTCTTGTATCTACGAACGCCAGAATGCATAAAATTGACCTAAACGTCTCCTTTTCCTATTCTGAGTCGATTCTGCATGCTTTAAGTGTGTTTGGTGGCTCAGAACCATCAAAAAACTTTGAAATATAGTTCAAATTCAATAAAAATCGACAAAAATACAGTTTCTAGCTAAAATTTGATGGTTTTGTTGCACTTTCCGAGCCCGTAGGGTATCTGATTGGCTTAAAAGTACAAGAAAACACTTCAAAAGTGACGTTTCTGAAGAATTTTAACAGTTTTCTTGTATCTACGAACGCCAGAATGCATAAAATTGACCTAAACGTCTCCTTTTCCTATTCTGAGTCGATTCTGCATGCTTTAAGTGTGTTTGGTGGCTCAGAACCATCAAAAAACGTTGAAATATAGTTCAAATTCAATAAAAATCGACAAAAATACAGTTTCTAGCTAAAATTTGATGGTTTCGTTGCACTTTCCGGGCCCGTAGGGTATCTGATTGGCTTAAAAGTACAAGAAAACACTTCAAAAGTGACGTTTCTGAAGAATTTTAACAGTTTTCTTGTATCTACGAACGCCAGAATGCATAAAATTGACCTAAACTTCTCCTTTTCCTATTCTGAGTCGATACTGCATGCTTTAAGTGTGTTTGGTGGCTCAGAACCATCAAAAAACGTTGAAATATAGTTCAAATTCAATAAAAATCGACAAAAATACAGTTTCTAGCTAAAATTTGATGGTTTCGTTGCACTTTCCGAGCACGTAGGGTATCTGATTGGCTTAAAAGTACAAGAAAACACTTCAAAAGTGACGTTTCTGAAGAATTTTAACAGTTTTCTTGTATCTACGAACGCCAGAATGCATAAAATTGACCTAAACATCTCCTTTTCCTATTCTGAGTCGATTCTGCATGCTTTAAGTGTGTTTGGTGGCTCAGAACCATCAAAAAACGTTGAAATATAGTTCAAATTCAATAAAAATCGACAAAAATACAGTTTCTAGCTAAAATTTGATGGTTTCGTTGCACTTTCCGAGCCCGTAGGGTATCTGATTGGCTTAAAAGTACAAGAAAACACTTCAAAAGTGACGTTTCTGAAGAATTTTAACAGTTTTCTTGTATCTACGAACGCCAGAATGCATAAAATTGACCTAAACGTCTCCTTTTCCTATTCTGAGTCGATTCTGCATGCTTTAAGTGTGTTTGGTGGCTCAGAACCATCAAAAAACGTTGAAATATAGTTCAAATTCAATAAAAATCGACAAAAATACAGTTTCTAGCTAAAATTTGATGGTTTCGTTGCACTTTGCGAGCCCGTAGGGTATCTGATTGGCTTAAAAGTACAAGAAAACACTTCAAAAGTGACGTTTCTGAAGAATTTTAACAGTTTTCTTGTATCTACGAACGCCAGAATGCATAAAATTGACCTAAACGTCTCCTTTTCCTATTCTGAGTCGATTCTGCATGCTTTAAGTGTGTTTGGTGGCTCAGAACCATCAAAAAACGTTGAAATATAGTTCAAATTCAATAAAAATCGACAAAAATACAGTTTCTAGCTAAAATTTGATGGTTTCGTTGCACTTTCCGAGCCCGTAGGGTATCTGATCGGCTTAAAAGTACAAGAAAACAATTCAAAAGTGACGTTTCTGAAGAATTTTAACAGTTTTCTTGTATCTACGAACGCCAGAATGCATAAAATTGACCTAAACGTCTCCTTTTCCTATTCTGAGTCGATTCTGCATGCTTTAAGTGTGTTTGGTGGCTCAGAACCATCAAAAAAACGTTGAAATATAGTTCAAATTCAATAAAAATCGACAAAAATACAGTTTCTAGCTAAAATTTGATGGTTTCGTTGCACTTTCCGAGCCCGTAGGGTATTTGATTGGCTTAAAAGTACAAGAAAACACTTCAAAAGTGACGTTTCTGAAGAATTTTAACAGTTTTCTTGTATCTACGAACGCCAGAATGCATAAAATTGACCTAAACGTCTCCTTTTCCTATTCTGAGTCGATTCGGCATGCTTTAAGTGTGTTTGGTGGCTCAGAACCATCAAAAAACGTTGAAATATAGTTCAAATTCAATAAAAATCGACAAAAATACAGTTTCTAGCTAAAATTTGATGGTTTCGTTGCACTTTCCGAGCCCGTAGGGTATCTGATTGGCTTAAAAGTACAAGAAAACACTTCAAAAGTGACGTTTCTGAAGAATTTTAACAGTTTTCTTGTATCTACGAACGCCAGAATGCATAAAATTGACCTAAACGTCTCCTTTTCCTATTCTGAGTCGATTCTGCATGCTTTAAGTGTGTTTGGTGGCTCAGAACCATCAAAAAACGTTGAAATATAGTTCAAATTCAATAAAAATCGACAAAAATACAGTTTCTAGCTAAAATTTGATGGTTTCGTTGCACTTTCTGAGCCCGTAGGGTATCTGATTGGCTGAAAAGTACAAGAAAACACTTCAAAAGTGACGTTTCTGAAGAATTTTAACAGTTTTCTTGTATCTACGAACGCCAGAATGCATAAAATTGACCTAAACGTCTCCTTTTCCTATTCTGAGTCGATTCTGCATGCTTTAAGTGTGTTTGGTGGCTCAGAACCATCAAAAAACTTTGAAATATAGTTCAAATTCAATAAAAATCGACAAAAATACAGTTTCTAGCTAAAATTTGATGGTTTTGTTGCACTTTCCGAGCCCGTAGGGTATCTGATTGGCTTAAAAGTACAAGAAAACACTTCAAAAGTGACGTTTCTGAAGAATTTTAACAGTTTTCTTGTATCTACGAACGCCAGAATGCATAAAATTGACCTAAACGTCTCCTTTTCCTATTCTGAGTCGATTCTGCATGCTTTAAGTGTGTTTGGTGGCTCAGAACCATCAAAAAACGTTGAAATATAGTTCAAATTCAATAAAAATCGACAAAAATACAGTTTCTAGCTAAAATTTGATGGTTTCGTTGCACTTTCCGAGCCCCTAGGGTATCTGATTGGCTTAAAAGTACAAGAAAACACTTCAAAAGTGACGTTTCTGAAAAATTTTAACAGTTTTCTTGTATCTACGAACGCCAGAATGCATAAAATTGACCTAAACGTCTCCTTTTCCTATTCTGAGTCGATTCTGCATGCTTTAAGAGTGTTTGGTGGCTCAGAACCATCAAAAAACGTTGAAATATAGTTCAAATTCAATAAAAATCGACAAAAATACAGTTTCTAGCTAAAATTTGATGGTTTCGTTGCACTTTCCGAGCCCGTAGGGTATCTGATTGGCTTAAAAGTACAAGAAAACACTTCAAAAGTGACGTTTCTGAAGAATTTTAACAGTTTTCTTGTATCTACGAACGCCAGAATGCATAAAATTGACCTAAACGTCTCCTTTTCCTATTCTGAGTCGATTCTGCATGCTTTAAGTGTGTTTGGTGGCTCAGAACCATCAAAAAACGTTGAAATATAGTTCAAATTCAATAAAAATCGACAAAAATACAGTTTCTAGCTAAAATTTGATGGTTTCGTTGCACTTTCCGAGCCCGTAGGGTATCTGATTGGCTTAAAAGTACAAGAAAACACTTCAAAAGAGACGTTTCTGAAGAATTTTAACAGTTTTCTTGTATCTACGAACGCCAGAATGCATAAAATTTACCTAAACGTCTCCTTTTCCTATTCTGAGTCGATTCTGCATGCTTTAAGTGTGTTTGGTGGCTCAGAACCATCAAAAAACGTTGAAATATAGTTCAAATTCAATAAAAATCGACAAAAATACAGTTTCTAGCTAAAATTTGATGGTTTCGTTGCACTTTCCGAGCCCGTAGGGTATCTGATCGGCTTAAAAGTACAAGAAAACAATTCAAAAGTGACGTTTCTGAAGAATTTTAACAGTTTTCTTGTATCTACGAACGCCAGAATGCATAAAATTGACCTAAACGTCTCCTTTTCCTATTCTGAGTCGATTCTGCATGCTTTAAGTGTGTTTGGTGGCTCAGAACCATCAAAAAACGTTGAAATATAGTTCAAATTCAATAAAAATCGACAAAAATACAGTTTCTAGCTAAAATTTGATGGTTTCGTTGCACTTTCCGAGCCCGTAGGGTATTTGATTGGCTTAAAAGTACAAGAAAACACTTCAAAAGTGACGTTTCTGAAGAATTTTAACAGTTTTCTTGTATCTACGAACGCCAGAATGCATAAAATTGACCTAAACGTCTCCTTTTCCTATTCTGAGTCGATTCGGCATGCTTTAAGTGTGTTTGGTGGCTCAGAACCATCAAAAAACGTTGAAATATAGTTCAAATTCAATAAAAATCGACAAAAATACAGTTTCTAGCTAAAATTTGATGGTTTCGTTGCACTTTCCGAGCCCGTAGGGTATCTGATTGGCTTAAAAGTACAAGAAAACACTTCAAAAGTGACGTTTCTGAAGAATTTTAACAGTTTTCTTGTATCTACGAACGCCAGAATGCATAAAATTGACCTAAACGTCTCCTTTTCCTATTCTGAGTCGATTCTGCATGCTTTAAGTGTGTTTGGTGGCTCAGAACCATCAAAAAACGTTGAAATATAGTTCAAATTCAATAAAAATCGACAAAAATACAGTTTCTAGCTAAAATTTGATGGTTTCGTTGCACTTTCTGAGCCCGTAGGGTATCTGATTGGCTGAAAAGTACAAGAAAACACTTCAAAAGTGACGTTTCTGAAGAATTTTAACAGTTTTCTTGTATCTACGAACGCCAGAATGCATAAAATTGACCTAAACGTCTCCTTTTCCTATTCTGAGTCGATTCTGCATGCTTTAAGTGTGTTTGGTGGCTCAGAACCATCAAAAAACTTTGAAATATAGTTCAAATTCAATAAAAATCGACAAAAATACAGTTTCTAGCTAAAATTTGATGGTTTTGTTGCACTTTCCGAGCCCGTAGGGTATCTGATTGGCTTAAAAGTACCAGAAAACACTTCAAAAGTGACGTTTCTGAAGAATTTTAACAGTTTTCTTGTATCTACGAACGCCAGAATGCATAAAATTGACCTAAACGTCTCCTTTTCCTATTCTGAGTCGATTCTGCATGCTTTAAGTGTGTTTGGTGGCTCAGAACCATCAAAAAACGTTGAAATATAGTTCAAATTCAATAAAAATCGACAAAAATACAGTTTCTAGCTAAAATTTGATGGTTTCGTTGCACTTTCCGGGCCCGTAGGGTATCTGATTGGCTTAAAAGTACAAGAAAACACTTCAAAAGTGACGTTTCTGAAGAATTTTAACAGTTTTCTTGTATCTACGAACGCCAGAATGCATAAAATTGACCTAAACTTCTCCTTTTCCTATTCTGAGTCGATTCTGCATGCTTTAAGTGTGTTTGGTGGCTCAGAACCATCAAAAAACGTTGAAATATAGTTCAAATTCAATAAAAATCGACAAAAATACAGTTTCTAGCTAAAATTTGATGGTTTCGTTGCACTTTCCGAGCCCGTAGGGTATCTGATTGGCTTAAAAGTACAAGAAAACACTTCAAAAGTGACGTTTCTGAAGAATTTTAACAGTTTTCTTGTATCTACGAACGCCAGAATGCATAAAATTGACCTAAACATCTCCTTTTCCTATTCTGAGTCGATTCTGCATGCTTTAAGTGTGTTTGGTGGCTCAGAACCATCAAAAAACGTTGAAATATAGTTCAAATTCAATAAAAATCGACAAAAATACAGTTTCTAGCTAAAATTTGATGGTTTCGTTGCACTTTCCGAGCCCGTAGGGTATCTGATTGGCTTAAAAGTACAAGAAAACACTTCAAAAGTGACGTTTCTGAAGAATTTTAACAGTTTTCTTGTATCTACGAACGCCAGAATGCATAAAATTGACCTAAACGTCTCCTTTTCCTATTCTGAGTCGATTCTGCATGCTTTAAGTGTGTTTGGTGGCTCAGAACCATCAAAAAACGTTGAAATATAGTTCAAATTCAATAAAAATCGACAAAAATACAGTTTCTAGCTAAAATTTGATGGTTTCGTTGCACTTTGCGAGCCCGTAGGGTATCTGATTGGCTTAAAAGTACAAGAAAACACTTCAAAAGTGACGTTTCTGAAGAATTTTAACAGTTTTCTTGTATCTACGAACGCCAGAATGCATAAAATTGACCTAAACGTCTCCTTTTCCTATTCTGAGTCGATTCTGCATGCTTTAAGTGTGTTTGGTGGCTCAGAACCATCAAAAAACGTTGAAATATAGTTCAAATTCAATAAAAATCGACAAAAATACAGTTTCTAGCTAAAATTTGATGGTTTCGTTGCACTTTCTGAGCCCGTAGGGTATCTGATTGGCTGAAAAGTACAAGAAAACACTTCAAAAGTAACGTTTCTGAAGAATTTTAACAGTTTTCTTGTATCTACGAACGCCAGAATGCATAAAATTGACCTAAACGTCTCCTTTTCCTATTCTGAGTCGATTCTGCATGCTTTAAGTGTGTTTGGTGGCTCAGAACCATCAAAAAACTTTGAAATATAGTTCAAATTCAATAAAAATCGACAAAAATACAGTTTCTAGCTAAAATTTGATGGTTTTGTTGCACTTTCCGAGCCCGTAGGGTATCTGATTGGCTTAAAAGTACAAGAAAACACTTCAAAAGTGACGTTTCTGAAGAATTTTAACAGTTTTCTTGTATCTACGAACGCCAGAATGCATAAAATTGACCTAAACGTCTCCTTTTCCTATTCTGAGTCGATTCTGCATGCTTTAAGTGTGTTTGGTGGCTCAGAACCATCAAAAAACGTTGAAATATAGTTCAAATTCAATAAAAATCGACAAAAATACAGTTTCTAGCTAAAATTTGATGGTTTCGTTGCACTTTCCGGGCCCGTAGGGTATCTGATTGGCTTAAAAGTACAAGAAAACACTTCAAAAGTGACGTTTCTGAAGAATTTTAACAGTTTTCTTGTATCTACGAACGCCAGAATGCATAAAATTGACCTAAACTTCTCCTTTTCCTATTCTGAGTCGATTCTGCATGCTTTAAGTGTGTTTGGTGGCTCAGAACCATCAAAAAACGTTGAAATATAGTTCAAATTCAATAAAAATCGACAAAAATACAGTTTCTAGCTAAAATTTGATGGTTTCGTTGCACTTTCCGAGCCCGTAGGGTATCTGATTGGCTTAAAAGTACAAGAAAACACTTCAAAAGTGACGTTTCTGAAGAATTTTAACAGTTTTCTTGTATCTACGAACGCCAGAATGCATAAAATTGACCTAAACATCTCCTTTTCCTATTCTGAGTCGATTCTGCATGCTTTAAGTGTGTTTGGTGGCTCAGAACCATCAAAAAACGTTGAAATATAGTTCAAATTCAATAAAAATCGACAAAAATACAGTTTCTAGCTAAAATTTGATGGTTTCGTTGCACTTTCCGAGCCCGTAGGGTATCTGATTGGCTTAAAAGTACAAGAAAACACTTCAAAAGTGACGTTTCTGAAGAATTTTAACAGTTTTCTTGTATCTACGAACGCCAGAATGCATAAAATTGACCTAAACGTCTCCTTTTCCTATTCTGAGTCGATTCTGCATGCTTTAAGTGTGTTTGGTGGCTCAGAACCATCAAAAAACGTTGAAATATAGTTCAAATTCAATAAAAATCGACAAAAATACAGTTTCTAGCTAAAATTTGATGGTTTCGTTGCACTTTGCGAGCCCGTAGGGTATCTGATTGGCTTAAAAGTACAAGAAAACACTTCAAAAGTGACGTTTCTGAAGAATTTTAACAGTTTTCTTGTATCTACGAACGCCAGAATGCATAAAATTGACCTAAACGTCTCCTTTTCCTATTCTGAGTCGATTCTGCATGCTTTAAGTGTGTTTGGTGGCTCAGAACCATCAAAAAACGTTGAAATATAGTTCAAATTCAATAAAAATCGACAAAAATACAGTTTCTAGCTAAAATTTGATGGTTTCGTTGCACTTTCCGAGCCCGTAGGGTATCTGATCGGCTTAAAAGTACAAGAAAACAATTCAAAAGTGACGTTTCTGAAGAATTTTAACAGTTTTCTTGTATCTACGAACGCCAGAATGCATAAAATTGACCTAAACGTCTCCTTTTCCTATTCTGAGTCGATTCTGCATGCTTTAAGTGTGTTTGGTGGCTCAGAACCATCAAAAAACGTTGAAATATAGTTCAAATTCAATAAAAATCGACAAAAATACAGTTTCTAGCTAAAATTTGATGGTTTCGTTGCACTTTCCGAGCCCGTAGGGTATTTGATTGGCTTAAAAGTACAAGAAAACACTTCAAAAGTGACGTTTCTGAAGAATTTTAACAGTTTTCTTGTATCTACGAACGCCAGAATGCATAAAATTGACCTAAACGTCTCCTTTTCCTATTCTGAGTCGATTCGGCATGCTTTAAGTGTGTTTGGTGGCTCAGAACCATCAAAAAACGTTGAAATATAGTTCAAATTCAATAAAAATCGACAAAAATACAGTTTCTAGCTAAAATTTGATGGTTTCGTTGCACTTTCCGAGCCCGTAGGGTATCTGATTGGCTTAAAAGTACAAGAAAACACTTCAAAAGTGACGTTTCTGAAGAATTTTAACAGTTTTTCTTGTACCTACGAACGCCAGAATGCATAAAATTGACCTAAACTTCTCCTTTTCCTATTCTGAGTCGATTCTGCATGCTTTAAGTGTGTTTGGTGGCTCAGAACCATCAAAAAACGTTGAAATATAGTTCAAATTCAATAAAAATCGACAAAAATACAGTTTCTAGCTAAAATTTGATGGTTTCGTTGCACTTTCCGAGCTCGTAGGGTATCTGATTGGCTTAAAAGTACAAGAAAACACTTCAAAAGTGACGTTTCTGAAGAATTTTAACAGTTTTCTTGTATCTACGAACGCCAGAATGCATAAAATTGACCTAAACGTCTCCTTTTCCTATTCTGAGTCGATTCTGCATGCTTTAAGTGTGTTTGGTGGCTCAGAACCATCAAAAAACGTTGAAATATAGTTCAAATTCAATAAAAATCAACAAAAATACAGTTTCTAGCTAAAATTTGATGGTTTCGTTGCACTTTCCGAGCCCGTTGGGTATCTGATTGGCTTAAAAGTACAAGAAAACACTTCAAAAGTGACGTTTCTGAAGAATTTTAACAGTTTTCTTGTATCTACGAACGCCAGA
Organism: Zophobas morio; assembly: GCF_036711695.1. Taxonomy (NCBI): domain Eukaryota; kingdom Metazoa; phylum Arthropoda; class Insecta; order Coleoptera; family Tenebrionidae; genus Zophobas; species Zophobas morio. Next base: position 50,551 of record NW_026972170.1, on the reverse strand, counting down.
ATGTATAAAATTGACCTAAACGTCTCCTTTTCCTATTCTGAGTCGATTCTGCATGCTTTAAGTGTGTTTGGTGGCTCAGAACCATCAAAAAACGTTGAAATATAGTTCAAATTCAATAAAAATCGACAAAAATACAGTTTCTAGCTAAAATTTGATGGTTTCGTTGCACTTTCCGAGCCCGTAGGGAATCTGATTGGCTTAAAAGTACAAGAAAACACTTCAAAAGTGACGTTTCTGAAGAATTTTAACAGTTTTCTTGTATCTACGAACGCCAGAATGCATAAAATTGACCTAAACGTCTCCTTTTCCTATTCTGAGTCGATTCTGCATGCTTTAAGTGTGTTTGGTGGCTCAGAACCATCAAAAAACGTTGAAATATAGTTCAAATTCAATAAAAATCGACAAAAATACAGTTTCTAGCTAAAATTTGATGGTTTCGTTGCACTTTCCGGGTCCGTAGGGTATCTGATTGGCTTAAAAGTACAAGAAAACACTTCAAAAGTGACGTTTCTGAAGAATTTTAACAGTTTTCTTGTATCTACGAACGCCAGAATGCATAAAATTGACCTAAACTTCTCCTTTTCCTATTCTGAGTCGATTCTGCATGCTTTAAGTGTGTTTGGTGGCTCAGAACCATCAAAAAACGTTGAAATATAGTTCAAATTCAATAAAAATCGACAAAAATACAGTTTCTAGCTAAAATTTGATGGTTTCGTTGCACTTTCCGAGCCCGTAGGGTATCTGATTGGCTTAAAAGTACAAGAAAACACTTCAAAAGTGACGTTTCTGAAGAATTTTAACAGTTTTCTTGTATCTACGAACGCCAGAATGCATAAAATTGACCTAAACATCTCCTTTTCCTATTCTGAGTCGATTCTGCATGCTTTAAGTGTGTTTGGTGGCTCAGAACCATCAAAAAACGTTGAAATATAGTTCAAATTCAATAAAAATCGACAAAAATACAGTTTCTAGCTAAAATTTGATGGTTTCGTTGCACTTTCCGAGCCCGTAGGGTATCTGATTGGCTTAAAAGTACAAGAAAACACTTCAAAAGTGACGTTTCTGAAGAATTTTAACAGTTTTCTTGTATCTACGAACGCCAGAATGCATAAAATTGACCTAAACGTCTCCTTTTCCTATTCTGAGTCGATTCTGCATGCTTTAAGTGTGTTTGGTGGCTCAGAACCATCAAAAAACGTTGAAATATAGTTCAAATTCAATAAAAATCGACAAAAATACAGTTTCTAGCTAAAATTTGATGGTTTCGTTGCACTTTGCGAGCCCGTAGGGTATCTGATTGGCTTAAAAGTACAAGAAAACACTTCAAAAGTGACGTTTCTGAAGAATTTTAACAGTTTTCTTGTATCTACGAACGCCAGAATGCATAAAATTGACCTAAACGTCTCCTTTTCCTATTCTGAGTCGATTCTGCATGCTTTAAGTGTGTTTGGTGGCTCAGAACCATCAAAAAACGTTGAAATATAGTTCAAATTCAATAAAAATCGACAAAAATACAGTTTCTAGCTAAAATTTGATGGTTTCGTTGCACTTTCCGAGCCCGTAGGGTATCTGATTGGCTTAAAAGTACAAGAAAACACTTCAAAAGTGACGTTTCTGAAGAATTTTAACAGTTTTCTTGTATCTACGAACGCCAGAATGCATAAAATTGACCTAAACGTCTCCTTTTCCTATTCTGAGTCGATTCTGCATGCTTTAAGTGTGTTTGGTGGCTCAGAACCATCAAAAAACGTTGAAATATAGTTCAAATTCAATAAAAATCGACAAAAATACAGTTTCTAGCTAAAATTTGATGGTTTCGTTGCACTTTCCGAGCCCGTAGGGTATCTGATTGGCTTAAAAGTACAAGAAAACACTTCAAAAGTGACGTTTCTGAAGAATTTTAACAGTTTTCTTGTATCTACGAACGCCAGAATGCATAAAATTGACCTAAACGTCTCCTTTTCCTATTCTGAGTCGATTCTGCATGCTTTAAGTGTGTTTGGTGGCTCAGAACCATCAAAAAACGTTGAAATATAGTTCAAATTCAATAAAAATCGACAAAAATACAGTTTCTAGCTAAAATTTGATGGTTTCGTTGCACTTTCCGAGCCCGTAGGGTATCTGATTGGCTTAAAAGTACAAGAAAACACTTCAAAAGTGACGTTTCTGAAGAATTTTAACAGTTTTCTTGTATCTACGAACGCCAGAATGCATAAAATTGACCTAAACATCTCCTTTTCCTATTCTGAGTCGATTCTGCATGCTTTAAGTGTGATTGGTGGCTCAGAACCATCAAAAAACATTGAAATATAGTTCAAATTCAATAAAAATCGACAAAAATACAGTTTCTAGCTAAAATTTGATGGTTTCGTTGCACTTTCCGAGCCCGTAGGGTATCTGATTGGCTTAAAAGTATAAGAAAACACTTCAAAAGTGACATTTCTGAAGAATTTTAACAGTTTTCTTGTATCTACGAACGCCAGAATGCATAAAATTGACCTAAACGTCTCCTTTTCCTATTCTGAGTCGATTCTGCATGCTTTAAGTGTGTTTGGTGGCTCAGAACCATCAAAAAACGTTGAAATATAGTTCAAATTCAATAAAAATCGACAAAAATACAGTTTCTAGCTAAAATTTGATGGTTTCGTTGCACTTTCCGAGCCGGTAGGGTATCTGATTGGCTTAAAAGTACAAGAAAACACTTCAAAAGTGACGTTTCTGAAGAATTTTAACAGTTTTCTTGTATCTACGAACGCCAGAATGCATAAAATTGACCTAAACGTCTCCTTTTCCTATTCTGAGTCGATTCTGCATGCTTTAAGTGTGTTTGGTGGCTCAGAACCATCAAAAAACGTTGAAATATAGTTCAAATTCAATAAAAATCGACAAAAATACAGTTTCTAGCTAAAATTTGATGGTTTCGTTGCACTTTCCGAGCCCGTAGGGTATCTGATTGGCTTAAAAGTACAAGAAAACACTTCAAAAGTGACGTTTCTGAAGAATTTTAACAGTTTTCTTGTATCTACGAACGCCAGAATGCATAAAATTGACCTAAACGTCTCCTTTTCCTATTCTGAGTCGATTCTGCATGCTTTAAGTGTGTTTGGTGGCTCAGAACCATCAAAAAACGTTGAAATATAGTTCAAATTCAATAAAAATCGACAAAAATACAGTTTCTAGCTAAAATTTGATGGTTTCGTTGCACTTTCCGAGCCCGTAGGGTATCTGATTGGCTTAAAAGTACAAGAAAACACTTCAAAAGTGACGTTTCTGAAGAATTTTAACAGTTTTCTTGTATCTACGAACGCCAGAATGCATAAAATTGACCTAAACGTCTCCTTTTCCTATTCTGAGTCGATTCTGTATGCTTTAAGTGTGTTTGGTGGCTCAGAACCATCAAAAAACGTTGAAATATAGTTCAAATTCAATAAAAATCGACAAAAATACAGTTTCTAGCTAAAATTTGATGGTTTCGTTGCACTTTCCGAGCCCGTAGGGTATCTGATTGGCTTAAAAGTACAAGAAAACACTTCAAAAGTGACGTTTCTGAAGAATTTTAACAGTTTTCTTGTATCTACGAACGCCAAAATGCATAAAATTGACCTAAACGTCTCCTTTTCCTATTCTGAGTCGATTCTGCATGCTTTAAGTGTGTTTGGTGGCTCAGAACCATCAAAAAACGTTGAAATATAGTTCAAATTCAATATAAATCGACAAAAATACAGTTTCTAGCTAAAATTTGATGGTTTCGTTGCACTTTCCGAGCCCGTAGGGTATCTGATTGGCTTAAAAGTACAAGAAAACACTTCAAAAGTGACGTTTCTGAAGAATTTTAACAGTTTTCTTGTATCTACGAACGCCAGAATGCATAAAATTGACCTAAACGTCTCCTTTTCCTATTCTGAGTCGATTCTGCATGCTTTAAGTGTGTTTGGTGGCTCAGAACCATCAAAAAACGTTGAAATATAGTTCAAATTCAATAAAAATCGACAAAAATACAGTTTCTAGCTAAAATTTGATGGTTTCGTTGCACTTTCCGAGCCCGTAGGGTATCTGATTGGCTTAAAAGTACAAGAAAACACTTCAAAAGTGACGTTTCTGAAGAATTTTAACAGTTTTCTTGTATCTACGAACGCCAGAATGCATAAAATTGACCTAAACGTCTCCTTTTCCTATTCTGAGTCGATTCTGCATGCTTTAAGTGTGTTTGGTGGCTCAGAACCATCAAAAAACGTTGAAATATAAGTTCAAATTCAATAAAAATCGACAAAAATACAGTTTCTAGCTAAAATTTGATGGTTTCGTTGCACTTTCCGAGCCCGTAGGGTATCTGATTGGCTTAAAAGTACAAGAAAACACTTCAAAAGTGACGTTTCTGAAGAATTTTAACAGTTTTCTTGTATCTACGAACGCCAGAATGCATAAAATTGACCTAAACGTCTCCTTTTCCTATTCTGAGTCGATTCTGCATGCTTTAAGTGTGTTTGGTGGCTCAGAACCATCAAAAAACGTTGAAATATAGTTCAAATTCAATAAAAATCGACAAAAATACAGTTTCTAGCTAAAATTTGATGGTTTCGTTGCACTTTCCGAGCCCGTAGGGTATCTGATTGGCTTAAAAGTACAAGAAAACACTTCAAAAGTGACGTTTCTGAAGAATTTTAACAGTTTTCTTGTATCTACGAACGCCAGAATGCATAAAATTGACCTAAACGTCTCCTTTTCCTATTCTGAGTCGATTCTGCATGCTTTAAGTGTGTTTGGTGGCTCAGAACCATCAAAAAACGTTGAAATATAGTTCAAATTCAATAAAAATCGACAAAAATACAGTTTCTAGCTAAAATTTGAAGGTTTCGTTGCACTTTCCGAGCCCGTAGGGTATCTGATTGGCTTAAAAGTACAAGAAAACACTTCAAAAGTGACGTTTCTGAAGAATTTTAACAGTTTTCTTGTATCTACGAACGCCAGAATGCATAAAATTGACCTAAACATCTCCTTTTCCTATTCTGAGTCGATTCTGCATGCTTTAAGTGTGTTTGGTGGCTCAGAACCATCAAAAAACGTTGAAATATAGTTCAAATTCAATAAAAATCGACAAAAATACAGTTTCTAGCTAAAATTTGATGGTTTCGTTGCACTTTCCGAGCCCGTAGGGTATCTGATTGGCTTAAAAGTATAAGAAAACACTTCAAAAGTGACGTTTCTGAAGAATTTTAACAGTTTTCTTGTATCTACGAACGCCAGAATGCATAAAATTGACCTAAACGTCTCCTTTTCCTATTCTGAGTCGATTCTGCATGCTTTAAGTGTGTTTGGTGGCTCAGAACCATCAAAAAACGTTGAAATATAGTTCAAATTCAATAAAAATCGACAAAAATACAGTTTCTAGCTAAAATTTGATGGTTTCGTTGCACTTCCCGAGCCCGTTGGGTATCTGATTGGCTTAAAAGTACAAGAAAACACTTCAAAAGTGACGTTTCTGAAGAATTTTAACAGTTTTCTTGTATCTACGAACGCCAGAATGCATAAAATTGACCTAAACGTCTCCTTTTCCTATTCTGAGTCGATTTTGCATGCTTTAAGTGTGTTTGGTGGCTCAGAACCATCAAAAAACGTTGAAATATAGTTCAAATTCAATAAAAATCGACAAAAATACAGTTTCTAGCTAAAATTTGATGGTTTCGTTGCACTTTCCGAGCCCGTAGGGTATCTGATTGGCTTAAAAGTACAAGAAAACACTTCAAAAGTGACGTTTCTGAAGAATTTTAACAGTTTTCTTGTATCTACGAACGCCAGAATGCATAAAATTGACCTAAACGTCTCCTTTTCCTATTCTGAGTCGATTTTGCATGCTTTAAGTGTGTTTGGTGGCTCAGAACCATCAAAAAACGTTGAAATATAGTTCAAATTCAATAAAAATCGACAAAAATACAGTTTCTAGCTAAAATTTGATGGTTTCGTTGCACTTTCCGAGCCCGTAGGGTATCTGATTGGCTTAAAAGTACAAGAAAACACTTCAAAAGTGACGTTTCTGAAGAATTTTAACAGTTTTCTTGTATCTACGAACGCCAGAATGCATAAAATTGACCTAAACGTCTCCTTTTCCTATTCTGAGTCGATTCTGCATGCTTTAAGTGTGTTTGGTGGCTCAGAACCATCAAAAAACGTTGAAATATAGTTCAAATTCAATAAAAATCGACAAAAATACAGTTTCTAGCTAAAATTTGATGGTTTCGTTGCACTTTCCGAGCCCGTAGGGTATCTGATTGGCTTAAAAGTACAAGAAAACACTTCAAAAGTGACGTTTCTGAAGAATTTTAACAGTTTTCTTGTATCTACGAACGCCAGAATGCATAAAATTGACCTAAACATCTCCTTTTCCTATTCTGAGTCGATTCTGCATGCTTTAAGTGTGTTTGGTGGCTCAGAACCATCAAAAAACGTTGAAATATAGTTCAAATTCAATAAAAATCGACAAAAATACAGTTTCTAGCTAAAATTTGATGGTTTCGTTGCACTTTCCGAGCCCGTAGGGTATCTGATTGGCTTAAAAGTACAAGAAAACACTTCAAAAGTGACGTTTCTGAAGAATTTTAACAGTTTTCTTGTATCTACGAACGCCAGAATGCATAAAATTGACCCAAACATCTCCTTTTCCTATTCTGAGTCGATTCTGCATGCTTTAAGTGTGTTTGGTGGCTCAGAACCATCAAAAAACGTTGAAATATAGTTCAAATTCAATAAAAATCGACAAAAATACAGTTTCTAGCTAAAATTTGATGGTTTCGTTGCACTTTCCGAGCCCGTAGGGTATCTGATTGGCTTAAAAGTACAAGAAAACACTTCAAAAGTGACGTTTCTGAAGAATTTTAACAGTTTTCTTGTATCTACGAACGCCAGAATGCATAAAATTGACCTAAACGTCTCCTTTTCCTATTCTGAGTCGATTCTGCATGCTTTAAGTGTGTTTGGTGGCTCAGAACCATCAAAAAACGTTGAAATATAGTTCAAATTCAATAAAAATCGACAAAAATACAGTTTCTAGCTAAAATTTGATGGTTTCGTTGCACTTTCCGAGCCCGTAGGGTATCTGATTGGCTTAAAAGTACAAGAAAACACTTCAAAAGTGACGTTTCTGAAGAATTTTAACAGTTTTCTTGTATCTACGAACGCCAGAATGCATAAAATTGACCTAAACGTCTCCTTTTCCTATTCTGAGTCGATTCTGCATGCTTTAAGTGTGTTTGGTGGCTCAGAACCATCAAAAAACGTTGAAATATAGTTCAAATTCAATAAAAATCGACAAAAATACAGTTTCTAGCTAAAATTTGATGGTTTCGTTGCACTTTCCGAGCCCGTAGGGTATCTGATTGGCTTAAAAGTACAAGAAAACACTTCAAAAGTGACGTTTCTGAAGAATTTTAACAGTTTTCTTGTATCTACGAACGCCAGAATGCATAAAATTGACCTAAACGTCTCCTTTTCCTATTCTGAGTCGATTCTGCATGCTTTAAGTGTGTTTGGTGGCTCAGAACCATCAAAAAACGTTGAAATATAGTTCAAATTCAATAAAAATCGACAAAAATACAGTTTCTAGCTAAAATTTGATGGTTTCGTTGCACTTTCCGAGCCCGTTGGGTATCTGATTGGCTTAAAAGTACAAGAAAACACTTCAAAAGTGACGTTTCTGAAGAATTTTAACAGTTTTCTTGTATCTACGAACGCCAGAATGCATAAAATTGACCTAAACGTCTCCTTTTCCTATTCTGAGTCGATTCTGCATGCTTTAAGTGTGTTTGGTGGCTCAGAACCATCAAAAAACGTTGAAATATAGTTCAAATTCAATAAAAATCGACAAAAATACAGTTTCTAGCTAAAATTTGATGGTTTCGTTGCACTTTCCGAGCCCGTAGGGTATCTGATTGGCTTAAAAGTACAAGAAAACACTTCAAAAGTGACGTTTCTGAAGAATTTTAACAGTTTTCTTGTATCTACGAACGCCAGAATGCATAAAATTGACCTAAACGTCTCCTTTTCCTATTCTGAGTCGTTTCTGCATGCTTTAAGTGTGTTTGGTGGCTCAGAACCATCAAAAAACGTTGAAATATAGTTCAAATTCAATAAAAATCGACAAAAATACAGTTTGTAGCTAAAATTTGATGGTTTCGTTGCACTTTCCGAGCCCGTAGGGTATCTGATTGGCTTAAAAGTACAAGAAAACACTTCAAAAGTGACGTTTCTGAAGAATTTTAACAGTTTTCTTGTATCTACGAACGCCAGAATGCATAAAATTGACCTAAACGTCTCCTTTTCCTATTCTGAGTCGATTCTGCATGCTTTAAGTGTGTTTGGTGGCTCAGAACCATCAAAAAACGTTGAAATATAGTTCAAATTCAATAAAAATCGACAAAAATACAGTTTCTAGCTAAAATTTGATGGTTTCGTTGCACTTTCCGAGCCCGTAGGGTATCTGATTGGCTTAAAAGTACAAGAAAACACTTCAAAAGTGACGTTTCTGAAGAATTTTAACAGTTTTCTTGTATCTACGAACGCCAGAATGCATAAAATTGACCTAAACGTCTCCTTTTCCTATTCTGAGTCGATTCTGCATGCTTTAAGTGTGTTTGGTGGCTCAGAACCATCAAAAAACGTTGAAATATAGTTCAAATTCAATAAAAATCGACAAAAATACAGTTTCTAGCTAAAATTTGATGGTTTCGTTGCACTTTCCGAGCCCGTAGGGTATCTGATTGGCTTAAAAGTACAAGAAAACACTTCAAAAGTGACGTTTCTGAAGAATTTTAACAGTTTTCTTGTATCTACGAACGCCAGAATGCATAAAATTGACCTAAACGTCTCCTTTTCCTATTCTGAGTCGATTCTGCATGCTTTAAGTGTGTTTGGTGGCTCAGAACCATCAAAAAACGTTGAAATATAGTTCAAATTCAATAAAAATCGACAAAAATACAGTTTCTAGCTAAAATTTGATGGTTTCGTTGCACTTTCCGAGCCCGTAGGGTATCTGATTGGCTTAAAAGTACAAGAAAACACTTCAAAAGTGACGTTTCTGAAGAATTTTAACAGTTTTCTTGTATCTACGAACGCCAGAATGCATAAAATTGACCTAAACGTCTCCTTTTCCTATTCTGAGTCGATTCTGCATGCTTTAAGTGTGTTTGGTGGCTCAGAACCATCAAAAAACGTTGAAATATAGTTCAAATTCAATAAAAATCGACAAAAATACAGTTTCTAGCTAAAATTTGATGGTTTCGTTGCACTTTCCGAGCCCGTAGGGTATCTGATTGGCTTAAAAGTACAAGAAAACACTTCAAAAGTGACGTTTCTGAAGAATTTTAACAGTTTTCTTGTATCTACGAACGCCAGAATGCATAAAATTGACCTAAACGTCTCCTTTTCCTATTCTGAGTCGATTCTGCATGCTTTAAGTGTGTTTGGTGGCTCAGAACCATCAAAAAACGTTGAAATATAGTTCAAATTCAATAAAAATCGACAAAAATACAGTTTGTAGCTAAAATTTGATGGTTTCGTTGCACTTTCCGAGCCCGTAGGGTATCTGATTGGCTTAAAAGTACAAGAAAACACTTCAAAAGTGACGTTTCTGAAGAATTTTAACAGTTTTCTTGTATCTACGAACGCCAGAATGCATAAAATTGACCTAAACGTCTCCTTTTCCTATTCTGAGTCGATTCTGCATGCTTTAAGTGTGTTTGGTGGCTCAGAACCATCAAAAAACGTTGAAATATAGTTCAAATTCAATAAAAATCGACAAAAATACAGTTTCTAGCTAAAATTTGATGGTTTCGTTGCACTTTCCGAGCCCGTAGGGTATCTGATTGGCTTAAAAGTACAAGAAAACACTTCAAAAGTGACGTTTCTGAAGAATTTTAACAGTTTTCTTGTATCTACGAACGCCAGAATGCATAAAATTGACCTAAACGTCTGCTTTTCCTATTCTGAGTCGATTCTGCATGCTTTAAGTGTGTTTGGTGGCTCAGAACCATCAAAAAACGTTGAAATATAGTTCAAATTCAATAAAAATCGACAAAAATACAGTTTCTAGCTAAAATTTGATGGTTTCGTTGCACTTTCCGAGCCCGTAGGGTATCTGATTGGCTTAAAAGTACAAGAAAACACTTCAAAAGTGACGTTTCTGAAGAATTTTAACAGTTTTCTTGTATCTACGAACGCCAGAATGCATAAAATTGACCTAAACGTCTCCTTTTCCTATTCTGAGTCGATTCTGCATGCTTTAAGTGTGTTTGGTGGCTCAGAACCATCAAAAAACGTTGAAATATAGTTCAAATTCAATAAAAATCGACAAAAATACAGTTTCTAGCTAAAATTTGATGGTTTCGTTGCACTTTCCGAGCCCGTAGGGTATCTGATTGGCTTAAAAGTACAAGAAAACACTTCAAAAGTGACGTTTCTGAAGAATTTTAACAGTTTTCTTGTATCTACGAACGCCAGAATGCATAAAATTGACCTAAACGTCTCCTTTTCCTATTCTGAGTCGATTCTGCATGCTTTAAGTGTGTTTGGTGGCTCAGAACCATCAAAAAACGTTGAAATATAGTTCAAATTCAATAAAAATCGACAAAAATACAGTTTCTAGCTAAAATTTGATGGTTTCGTTGCACTTTCCGAGCCCGTAGGGTATCTGATTGGCTTAAAAGTACAAGAAAACACTTCAAAAGTGACGTTTCTGAAGAATTTTAACAGTTTTCTTGTATCTACGAACGCCAGAATGCATAAAATTGACCTAAACGTCTCCTTTTCCTATTCTGAGTCGATTCTGCATGCTTTAAGTGTGTTTGGTGGCTCAGAACCATCAAAAAACGTTGAAATATAGTTCAAATTCAATAAAAATCGACAAAAATACAGTTTCTAGCTAAAATTTGATGGTTTCGTTGCACTTTCCGAGCCCGTTGGGTATCTGATTGGCTTAAAAGTACAAGAAAACACTTCAAAAGTGACGTTTCTGAAGAATTTTAACAGTTTTCTTGTATCTACGAACGCCAGAATGCATAAAATTGACCTAAACGTCTCCTTTTCCTATTCTGAGTCGATTCTGCATGCTTTAAGTGTGTTTGGTGGCTCAGAACCATCAAAAAACGTTGAAATATTGTTCAAATTCAATAAAAATCGACAAAAATACAGTTTCTAGCTAAAATTTGATGGTTTCGTTGCACTTTCCGAGCCCGTAGGGTATCTGATTGGCTTAAAAGTACAAGAAAACACTTCAAAAGTGACGTTTCTGAAGAATTTTAACAGTTTTCTTGTATCTACGAACGCCAGAATGCATAAAATTGACCTAAACGTCTCCTTTTCCTATTCTGAGTCGATTCTGCATGCTTTAAGTGTGTTTGGTGGCTCAGAACCATCAAAAAACGTTGAAATATAGTTCAAATTCAATAAAAATCGACAAAAATACAGTTTCTAGCTAAAATTTGATGGTTTCGTTGCACTTTCCGAGCCCGTAGGGTATCTGATTGGCTTAAAAGTACAAGAAAACACTTCAAAAGTGACGTTTCTGAAGAATTTTAACAGTTTTCTTGTATCTACGAACGCCAGAATGCATAAAATTGACCTAAACGTCTCCTTTTCCTATTCTGAGTCGATTCTGCATGCTTTAAGTGTGTTTGGTGGCTCAGAACCATCAAAAAACGTTGAAATATAGTTCAAATTCAATAAAAATCGACAAAAATACAGTTTCTAGCTAAAATTTGATGGTTTCGTTGCACTTTCCGAGCCCGTAGGGTATCTGATTGGCTTAAAAGTACAAGAAAACACTTCAAAAGTGACGTTTCTGAAGAATTTTAACAGTTTTCTTGTATCTACGAACGCCAGAATGCATAAAATTGACCTAAACGTCTCCTTTTCCTATTCTGAGTCGATTCTGCATGCTTTAAGTGTGTTTGGTGGCTCAGAACCATCAAAAAACGTTGAAATATAGTTCAAATTCAATAAAAATCGACAAAAATACAGTTTCTAGCTAAAATTTGATGGTTTCGTTGCACTTTCCGAGCCCGTAGGGTATCTGATTGGCTTAAAAGTACAAGAAAACACTTCAAAAGTGACGTTTCTGAAGAATTTTAACAGTTTTCTTGTATCTACGAACGCCAGAATGCATAAAATTGACCTAAACGTCTCCTTTTCCTATTCTGAGTCGATTCTGCATGCTTTAAGTGTGTTTGGTGGCTCAGAACCATCAAAAAACGTTGAAATATAGTTCAAATTCAATAAAAATCGACAAAAATACAGTTTCTAGCTAAAATTTGATGGTTTCGTTGCACTTTCCGAGCCCGTAGGGTATCTGATTGGCTTAAAAGTACAAGAAAACACTTCAAAAGTGACGTTTCTGAAGAATTTTAACAGTTTTCTTGTATCTACGAACGCCAGAATGCATAAAATTGACCTAAACGTCTCCTTTTCCTATTCTGAGTCGATTCTGCATGCTTTAAGTGTGTTTGGTGGCTCAGAACCATCAAAAAACGTTGAAATATAGTTCAAATTCAATAAAAATCGACAAAAATACAGTTTCTAGCTAAAATTTGATGGTTTCGTTGCACTTTCCGAGCCCGTAGGGTATCTGATTGGCTTAAAAGTACAAGAAAACACTTCAAAAGTGACGTTTCTGAAGAATTTTAACAGTTTTCTTGTATCTACGAACGCCAGAATGCATAAAATTGACCTAAACGTCTCCTTTTCCTATTCTGAGTCGATTCTGCATGCTTTAAGTGTGTTTGGTGGCTCAGAACCATCAAAAAACGTTGAAATATAGTTCAAATTCAATAAAAATCGACAAAAATACAGTTTCTAGCTAAAATTTGATGGTTTCGTTGCACTTTCCGAGCCCGTAGGGTATCTGATTGGCTTAAAAGTACAAGAAAACACTTCAAAAGTGACGTTTCTGAAGAATTTTAACAGTTTTCTTGTATCTACGAACGCCAGAATGCATAAAATTGACCTAAACGTCTCCTTTTCCTATTCTGAGTCGATTCTGCATGCTTTAAGTGTGTTTGGTGGCTCAGAACCATCAAAAAACGTTGAAATATAAATAAATAAATAAATAATAAATAAATGGTTTATTGCATCCAACAGGGTTACCCCCAATTAATGAATACAAATTACTTAAATTACTTAAATAAGGATATTTAAACGTAAACTTAGATATAAAAGAAGTACAATTAGATAATTTGATAACTCATATGTATAACTACGTATAACTAAAAATTAATAAAATAAGACAGAAAAAAGAAAGGAAAAAAAAATAAAATAAAAAAATAAAAAAATAAAAAAAAACAAAAACAAACAAAAATAATAATAATAATTCAGTCCTATTGACAAGCCTATTCAGGAACTAGATAACTAACCGAAATTTAATTTTTTAATATCAGATAATTTACAACAAAAAACATCAATTTTAGGGTGCACAATATTTACTATTCGACAAATATTGTGGATAGGGGAATACATCAAAATATTGGTTCTAGGTGTAGGTAGATAAAGGATATTATTAGACCTAATCCTGAATTTTGAACAATTAAAATTAAACAGGCTCAGCAGATGGGAACAATTGATTTCAGAATTGATAGTCTTGACAAAGAAGCACAAATATTGTATCCTTACACGGTGATCAATGCTGGGGATTGAGAATGTCTGAAGCAGATGTTCTTGAGTGGTGCCTCTTGGTGGGTACGTTCTGTTGACCTTGAAATGTAAATATTTTAAAAATCGACGCTGAACATTTTCTATATCATGGATGTACTTAGTATAATGCGGATACCACACAATAGCAGCATATTCTAGCTTGCTTCTGACTAATGAATAATAAAGTAGCTTTATTATAGCTTCATTGTTAATACTACTACTGTTTCTTATGATGAAACCTAGAAGTTTAACAGCATCTGATATTAGGGTATTAATATGCTCTGAGAAAGATAATTTTACGTCAAATACAACACCTAAATCCTTAACATGTGATGTGCGCAATAAAGAAACATTGTTGACGTTATAATCATATTCTATAATTTGTTTTGCTAAGCTAAAAGACAAGATGTAACATTTTTTATTATTTAAAGAGAGACAGTTACTTTTACACCAATTGAAAATTTTATTAAGGTCAGATTGAAGTTCTAAGCAATCTTGATGACAAGTGATCCGGCGATACAACTTCAGGTCATCAGCGTATAGAAGGGCCGAAGATTTGATGTCCTTTACTATGTCGTTAATAAAAATATTGAACAGAAAGGGTCCAACGACAGAACCCTGTGGTACGCCTGAGGTAATTTCAAAATTAGTCGAACAAAAATTACAAGATTCAACAAAAGATGATCTGCCACGTAAGTAGCTCCAAAAAAATGTACATAGTTCTACTGAAAAGCCAAACTCAGCGAGTTTTCGAATTAAAATGGTATGATCAAGTCGGTCGAATGCTTTAGAGAAATCAGCATATATAACATCAGTCTGGATACGATTGTCTAAGTTATTGGATAGATGTTGCGTAATAGTCAACAAGTTGGTAACTGTGGACCGTCCTTGAACAAAACCATGCTGATTTCCCACTATAAGATTTTTACATTGATGTCTTAAACCTTCAACTAAGGTCAACTCAAAAACTTTGGCAAAGTTATTCAGAATGGAGATTGGTCGATAGTTTTCGATAAGTGCGCGATTACCGCCTTTGAATAACGGAACAATTTTGGATACCTTCCATCGATCGGGGAACTTAGAAGAAACAAGGACTAAATTAAAAAGAAATGTTAGCGGTTTAGTAAATACGGCGGCACAGTCTTTTACAACAAATGCTGGAATAGAATCGGGTCCGTTTGTAAACTTGGGTTTTAAATTCTTTAATTTATCGAACACTAAATTCTCAGGGATAGTACCGACGTTAAAATTATGAAAAGAGTTAGGCAGTGTAATGTCAGGAAAGTCATTATTGCTTGACAATAAAAATACAGAACTAAAGTATTTAGCAAAAGAATTAACTATATCATCACCATTCGTAATCAATTCATCATGGAATGTCATGTTAGACGGAATACCCAAACTTTTCTTTTTTAAATTGACGAATTTCCAAAACTGTTTTGGATCAGACTTAATATTTGCCTCAGCGGAGGATACAAACTGCCTATAGGAAAATTCTATCTCCTGCTTCACGACTCTCCTTAGGCGTACAAATTCATCACGAAAAAATTGATTACCTGATATTTTCGCTTTCTTCCAAACAGTTCTCTTTCTTTTGATTAACCTAATAATTTTCGGAGAAAACCACACAGGGTACGATGAACGAGTAGAAGTGCTTTTGGGGACAAAGCTTGCGATGATAGAATATACACAATCATAGAAGGCTGTGCAGGCAGAATTAATATCGTTGTGCTGAAACAAAAATTCCCAGTTAATTTGTGAAAGTGCATTATATAGGCCAGAAAAATTTGCCTTGCGAAAATTAAAACGTTCTTCAACACCAGGAACTAACATCGCGGGCGGTTTGACCCTCTCAAAACTAATTATCCAAGTGAGAGCAGGATGGTATGCGTCCTCGGGCACTAGAACATCTGTTACACGAGAGATAGTGAGATGTGTATTACATATAACGAGGTCGAGCGTTCTGTTTAAATTATTACGTACGTTGTTATACTGAGACAGAGATAAAAAATGAAGAAAGTCTAACAACGTTTTTACGGAAGGGCAACTACTGTCTGAAGCACCACATTCATAAGTCGGCAAATTAAAATCTCCAACAATTAAAGTGTTAGCGTTGTGTAAGTACTGTAAATATAGTTCAAATTCAATAAAAATCGACAAAAATACAGTTTCTAGCTAAAATTTGATGGTTTCGTTGCACTTTCCGAGCCCGTAGGGTATCTGATTGGCTTAAAAGTACAAGAAAACACTTCAAAAGTGACGTTTCTGAAGAATTTTAACAGTTTTCTTGTATCTACGAACGCCAGAATGCATAAAATTGACCTAAACGTCTCCTTTTCCTATTCTGAGTCGATTCTGCATGCTTTAAGTGTGTTTGGTGGCTCAGAACCATCAAAAAACGTTGAAGTATAGTTCAAATTCAATAAAAATCGACAAAAATACAGTTTCTAGCTAAAATTTGATGGTTTCGTTGCACTTTCCGGGCCCGTAGGGTATCTGATTGGCTTAAAAGTACAAGAAAACACTTCAAAAGTGACGTTTCTGAAGAATTTTAACAGTTTTCTTGTATCTACGAACGCCAGAATGCATAAAATTGACCTAAACGTCTCCTTTTCCTATTCTGAGTCGATTCTGCATGCTTTAAGTGTGTTTGGTGGCTCAGAACCATCAAAAAACGTTGAAATATAGTTCAAATTCAATAAAAATTGACAAAAATACAGTTTCTAGCTAAAATTTGATGGTTTCGTTGCACTTTCCGAGCCCGTAGGGTGTCTGATTGGCTTAAAAGTACAAGAAAACACTTCAAAAGTGACGTTTCTGAAGAATTTTAACAGTTTTCTTTTATCTACGAACGCCAGAATGCATAAAATTGACCTAAACGTCTCCTTTTCCTATTCTGAGTCGATTCTGCATGCTTTAAGTGTGTTTGGTGGCTCAGAACCATCAAAAAACGTTGAAATATAGTTCAAATTCAATAAAAATCGACAAAAATACAGTTTCTAGCTAAAATTTGATGGTTTCGTTGCACTTTCCGAGCCCGTAGGGTATCTGATTGGCTTAAAAGTACAAGAAAACACTTCAAAAGTGACGTTTCTGAAGAATTTTAACAGTTTTCTTGTATCTACGAACGCCAGAATGCATAAAATTGACCTAAACGTCTCTTTTTCCTATTCTGAGTCGATTCTGCATGCTTTAAGTGTGTTTGGTGGCTCAGAACCATCAAAAAACGTTGAAATATAGTTCAAATTCAATAAAAATCGACAAAAATACAGTTTCTAGCTAAAATTTGATGGTTTCGTTGCACTTTCCGAGCCCGTAGGGTATCTGATTGGCTTAAAAGTACAAGAAAACACTTCAAAAGTGACGTTTCTGAAGAATTTTAACAGTTTTCTTGTATCTACGAACGCCAGAATGCATAAATTTGACCTAAACGTCTCCTTTTCCTATTCTGAGTCGATTCTGCATGCTTTAAGTGTGTTTGGTGGCTCAGAACCATCAAAAAACGTTGAAATATAGTTCAAATTCAATAAAAATCGACAAAAATACAGTTTCTAGCTAAAATTTGATGGTTTCGTTGCACTTTCCGAGCCCGTAGGGTATCTGATTGGCTTAAAAGTACAAGAAAACACTTCAAAAGTGACGTTTCTGAAGAATTTTAACAGTTTTCTTGTATCTACTTACGAACGCCAGAATGCATAAAATTGACCTAAACGTCTCCTTTTCCTATTCTGAGTCGATTCTGCATGCTTTAAGTGTGTTTGGTGGCTCAGAACCATCAAAAAACGTTGAAATATAGTTCAAATTCAATAAAAATCGACAAAAATACAGTTTCTAGCTAAAATTTGATGGTTTCGTTGCACTTTCCGAGCCCGTAGGGTATCTGATTGGCTTAAAAGTACAAGAAAACACTTCAAAAGTGACGTTTCTGAAGAATTTTAACAGTTTTCTTGTATCTACGAACGCCAGAATGCATAAAATTGACCTAAACGTCTCCTTTTCCTATTCTGAGTCGATTCTGCATGCTTTAAGTGTGTTTGGTGGCTCAGAACCATCAAAAAACGTTGAAATATAGTTCAAATTCAATAAAAATCGACAAAAATACAGTTTCTAGCTAAAATTTGATGGTTTCGTTGCACTTTCCGAGCCCGTAGGGTATCTGATTGGCTTAAAAGTACAAGAAAACACTTCAAAAGTGACGTTTCTGAAGAATTTTAACAGTTTTCTTGTATCTACGAACGCCAGAATGCATAAAATTGACCTAAACGTCTCCTTTTCCTATTCTGAGTCGATTCTGCATGCTTTAAGTGTGTTTGGTGGCTCAGAACCATCAAAAAACGTTGAAATATAGTTCAAATTCAATAAAAATCGACAAAAATACAGTTTCTAGCTAAAATTTGATGGTTTCGTTGCACTTTCCGAGCCCGTAGGGTATCTGATTGGCTTAAAAGTACAAGAAAACACTTCAAAAGTGACGTTTCTGAAGAATTTTAACGGTTTTCTTGTATCTACGAACGCCAGAATGCATAAAATTGACCTAAACGTCTCCTTTTCCTATTCTGAGTCGATTCTGCATGCTTTAAGTGTGTTTGGTGGCTCAGAACCATCAAAAAACGTTGAAATATAGTTCAAATTCAATAAAAATCGACAAAAATACAGTTTCTAGCTAAAATTTGATGGTTTCGTTGCACTTTCCGAGCCCGTAGGGTATCTGATTGGCTTAAAAGTACAAGAAAACACTTCAAAAGTGACGTTTCTGAAGAATTTTAACAGTTTTCTTGTATCTACGAACGCCAGAATGCATAAAATTGACCTAAACGTCTCCTTTTCCTATTCTGAGTCGATTCTGCATGCTTTAAGTGTGTTTGGTGGCTCAGAACCATCAAAAAACGTTGAAATATAGTTCAAATTCAATAAAAATCGACAAAAATACAGTTTCTAGCTAAAATTTGATGGTTTCGTTGCACTTTCCGAGCCCGTAGGGTATCTGATTGGCTTAAAAGTACAAGAAAACACTTCAAAAGTGACGTTTCTGAAGAATTTTAACAGTTTTCTTGTATCTACGAACGCCAGAATGCATAAAATTGACCTAAACGTCTCCTTTTCCTATTCTGAGTCGATTCTGCATGCTTTAAGTGTGTTTGGTGGCTCAGAACCATCAAAAAACTTTGAAATATAGTTCAAATTCAATAAAAATCGACAAAAATACAGTTTCTAGCTAAAATTTGATGGTTTCGTTGCACTTTCCGAGCCCGTAGGGTGTCTGATTGGCTTAAAAGTACAAGAAAACACTTCAAAAGTGACGTTTCTGAAGAATTTTAACAGTTTTCTTGTATCTACGAACGCCGGAATGCATAAAATTGACCTAAACGTCTCCTTTTCCTATTCTGAGTCGATTCTGCATGCTTTAAGTGTGTTTGGTGGCTCAGAACCATCAAAAAACGTTGAAATATAGTTCAAATTCAATAAAAATCGACAAAAATACAGTTTCTAGCTAAAATTTGATGGTTTCGTTGCACTTTCCGAGCCCGTAGGGTATCTGATTGGCTTAAAAGTACAAGAAAACACTTCAAAAGTGACGTTTCTGAAGAATTTTAACAGTTTTCTTGTATCTACGAACGCCAGAATGCATAAAATTGACCTAAACGTCTCCTTTTCCTATTCTGAGTCGATTCTGCATGCTTTAAGTGTTTTTGGTGGCTCAGAACCATCAAAAAACGTTGAAATATAGTTCAAATTCAATAAAAATCGAAAAAAATACAGTTTCTAGCTAAAATTTGATGGTTTCGTTGCACTTTCCGAGCCCGTAGGGTATCTGATTGGCTTAAAAGTACAAGAAAACACTTCAAAAGTGACGTTTCTGAAGAATTTTAACAGTTTTCTTGTATCTACGAACGCCAGAATGCATAAAATTGACCTAAACGTCTCCTTTTCCTATTCTGAGTCGATTCTGCATGCTTTAAGTGTGTTTGGTGGCTCAGAACCATCAAAAAACGTTGAAATATAGTTCAAATTCAATAAAAATCGACAAAAATACAGTTTCTAGCTAAAATTTGATGGTTTCGTTGCACTTTCCGAGCCCGTAGGGTATCTGATTGGCTTAAAAGTACAAGAAAACACTTCAAAAGTGACGTTTCTGAAGAATTTTAACAGTTTTCTTGTATCTACGAACGCCAGAATGCATAAAATTGACCTAAACGTCTCCTTTTCCTATTCTGAGTCGATTCTGCATGCTTTAAGTGTGTTTGGTGGCTCAGAACCATCAAAAAACGTTGAAATATAGTTCAAATTCAATAAAAATCGACAAAAATACAGTTTCTAGCTAAAATTTGATGGTTTCGTTGCACTTTCCGAGCCCGTAGGGTATCTGATTGGCTTAAAAGTACAAGAAAACACTTCAAAAGTGACGTTTCTGAAGAATTTTAACAGTTTTCTTGTATCTACGAACGCCAGAATGCATAAAATTGACCTAAACGTCTCCTTTTCCTATTCTGAGTCGATTCTGCATGCTTTAAGTGTGTTTGGTGGCTCAGAACCATCAAAAAACGTTGAAATATAGTTCAAATTCAATAAAAATCGACAAAAATACAGTTTCTAGCTAAAATTTGATGGTTTCGTTGCACTTTCCGAGCCCGTAGGGTATCTGATTGGCTTAAAAGTACAAGAAAACACTTCAAAAGTGACGTTTCTGAAGAATTTTAACAGTTTTCTTGTATCTACGAACGCCAGAATGCATAAAATTGACCTAAACGTCTCCTTTTCCTATTCTGAGTCGATTCTGCATGCTTTAAGTGTGTTTGGTGGCTCAGAACCATCAAAAAACGTTGAAATATAGTTCAAATTCAATAAAAATCGACAAAAATACAGTTTCTAGCTAAAATTTGATGGTTTCGTTGCACTTTCCGAGCCCGTAGGGTATCTGATTGGTTTAAAAGTACAAGAAAACACTTCAAAAGTGACGTTTCTGAAGAATTTTAACAGTTTTCTTGTATCTACGAACGCCAGAATGCATAAAATTGACCTAAACGTCTCCTTTTCCTATTCTGAGTCGATTCTGCATGCTTTAAGTGTGTTTGGTGGCTCAGAACCATCAAAAAACGTTGAAATATAGTTCAAATTCAATAAAAATCGACAAAAATACAGTTTCTAGCTAAAATTTGATGGTTTCGTTGCACTTTCCGAGCCCGTAGGGTATCTGATTGGCTTAAAAGTACAAGAAAACACTTCAAAAGTGACGTTTCTGAAGAATTTTAACAGTTTTCTTGTATCTACGAACGCCAGAATGCATAAAATTGACCTAAACGTCTCCTTTTCCTATTCTGAGTCGATTCTGCATGCTTTAAGTGTGTTTGGTGGCTCAGAACCATCAAAAAACGTTGAAATATAGTTCAAATTCAATAAAAATCGACAAAAATACAGTTTCTAGCTAAAATTTGATGGTTTCGTTGCACTTTCCGAGCCCGTAGGGTGTCTGATTGGCTTAAAAGTACAAGAAAACACTTCAAAAGTGACGTTTCTGAAGAATTTTAACAGTTTTCTTGTATCTACGAACGCCAGAATGCATAAAATTGACCTAAACGTCTCCTTTTCCTATTCTGAGTCGATTCTGCATGCTTTAAGTGTGTTTGGTGGCTCAGAACCATCAAAAAACGTTGAAATATAGTTCAAATTCAATAAAAATCGACAAAAATACAGTTTCTAGCTAAAATTTGATGGTTTCGTTGCACTTTCCGAGCCCGTAGGGTATCTGATTGGCTTAAAAGTACAAGAAAACACTTCAAAAGTGACGTTTCTGAAGAATTTTAACAGTTTTCTTGTATCTACGAACGCCAGAATGCATAAAATTGACCTAAACGTCTCCTTTTCCTATTCTGAGTCGATTCTGCATGCTTTAAGTGTTTTTGGTGGCTCAGAACCATCAAAAAACATTGAAATATAGTTCAAATTCAATAAAAATCGACAAAAATACAGTTTCTAGCTAAAATTTGATGGTTTCGTTGCACTTTCCGAGCCCGTAGGGTATCTGATTGGCTTAAAAGTACAAGAAAACACTTCAAAAGTGACGTTTCTGAAGAATTTTAACAGTTTTCTTGTATCTACGAACGCCAGAATGCATAAAATTGACCTAAACGTCTCC
Organism: Zophobas morio; assembly: GCF_036711695.1. Lineage (NCBI taxonomy): Eukaryota > Metazoa > Arthropoda > Insecta > Coleoptera > Tenebrionidae > Zophobas > Zophobas morio. Next base: position 28,746 of record NW_026972170.1, on the reverse strand, counting down.
TTTTCCTATTCTGAGTCGATTCTGCATGCTTTAAGTGTGTTTGGTGGCTCAGAACCATCAAAAAACGTTGAAATATAGTTCAAATTCAATAAAAATCGACAAAAATACAGTTTCTAGCTAAAATTTGATGGTTTCGTTGCACTTTCCGAGCCCGTAGGGTATCTGATTGGCTTAAAAGTACAAGAAAACACTTCAAAAGTGACGTTTCTGAAGAATTTTAACAGTTTTCTTGTATCTACGAACGCCAGAATGCATAAAATTGACCTAAACGTCTCCTTTTCCTATTCTGAGTCGATTCTGCATGCTTTAAGTGTGTTTGGTGGCTCAGAACCATCAAAAAACGTTGAAATATAGTTCAAATTCAATAAAAATCGACAAAAATACAGTTTCTAGCTAAAATTTGATGGTTTCGTTGCACTTTCCGAGCCCGTAGGGTGTCTGATTGGCTTAAAAGTACAAGAAAACACTTCAAAAGTGACGTTTCTGAAGAATTTTAACAGTTTTCTTGTATCTACGAACGCCAGAATGCATAAAATTGACCTAAACGTCTCCTTTTCCTATTCTGAGTCGATTCTGCATGCTTTAAGTGTGTTTGGTGGCTCAGAACCATCAAAAAACGTTGAAATATAGTTCAAATTCAATAAAAATCGACAAAAATACAGTTTCTAGCTAAAATTTGATGGTTTCGTTGCACTTTCCGAGCCCGTAGGGTATCTGATTGGCTTAAAAGTACAAGAAAACACTTCAAAAGTGACGTTTCTGAAGAATTTTAACAGTTTTCTTGTATCTACGAACGCCAGAATGCATAAAATTGACCTAAACGTCTCCTTTTCCTATTCTGAGTCGATTCTGCATGCTTTAAGTGTTTTTGGTGGCTCAGAACCATCAAAAAACATTGAAATATAGTTCAAATTCAATAAAAATCGACAAAAATACAGTTTCTAGCTAAAATTTGATGGTTTCGTTGCACTTTCCGAGCCCGTAGGGTATCTGATTGGCTTAAAAGTACAAGAAAACACTTCAAAAGTGACGTTTCTGAAGAATTTTAACAGTTTTCTTGTATCTACGAACGCCAGAATGCATAAAATTGACCTAAACGTCTCCTTTTCCTATTCTGAGTCGATTCTGCATGCTTTAAGTGTGTTTGGTGGCTCAGAACCATCAAAAAACGTTGAAATATAGTTCAAATTCAATAAAAATCGACAAAAATACAGTTTCTAGCTAAAATTTGATGGTTTCGTTGCACTTTCCGAGCCCGTAGGGTATCTGATTGGCTTAAAAGTACAAGAAAACACTTCAAAAGTGACGTTTCTGAAGAATTTTAACAGTTTTCTTGTATCTACGAACGCCAGAATGCATAAAATGGACCTAAACGTCTCCTTTTCCTATTCTGAGTCGATTCTGCATGCTTTAAGTGTGTTTGGTGGCTCAGAACCATCAAAAAACGTTGAAATATAGTTCAAATTCAATAAAAATCGACAAAAATACAGTTTCTAGCTAAAATTTGATGGTTTCGTTGCACTTTCCGAGCCCGAAGGGTATCTGATTGGCTTAAAAGTACAAGAAAACACTTCAAAAGTGACGTTTCTGAAGAATTTTAACAGTTTTCTTGTATCTACGAAAGCCAGAATGCATAAAATTGACCTAAACGTCTCCTTTTCCTATTCTGAGTCGATTCTGCATGCTTTAAGTGTGTTTGGTGGCTCAGAACCATCAAAAAACGTTGAAACATAGTTCAAATTCAATAAAAATCGACAAAAATACAGTTTCTAGCTAAAATTTGATGGTTTCGTTGCACTTTCCGAGCCCGTCGGGTATCTGATTGGCTTAAAAGTACAAGAAAACACTTCAAAAGTGACGTTTCTGAAGAATTTTAACAGTTTTCTTGTATCTACGAACGCCAGAATGCATAAAATTGACCTAAACGTCTCCTTTTCCTATTCTGAGTCGATTCTGCATGCTTTAAGTGTGTTTGGTGGCTCAGAACCATCAAAAAACGTTGAAATATAGTTCAAATTCAATAAAAATCGACAAAAATACAGTTTCTAGCTAAAATTTGATGGTTTCGTTGCACTTTCCGAGCCCGTAGGGTATCTGATTGGCTTAAAAGTACAAGAAAACACTTCAAAAGTGACGTTTCTGAAGAATTTTAACAGTTTTCTTGTATCTACGAACGCCAGAATGCATAAAATTGACCTAAACGTCTCCTTTTCCTATTCTGAGTCGATTCTGCATGCTTTAAGTGTGTTTGGTGGCTCAGAACCATCAAAAAACGTTGAAATATAGTTCAAATTCAATAAAAATCGACAAAAATACAGTTTCTAGCTAAAATTTGATGGTTTCGTTGCACTTTCCGAGCCCGTAGGGTATCTGATTGGCTTAAAAGTACAAGAAAACACTTCAAAAGTGACGTTTCTGAAGAATTTTAACAGTTTTCTTGTATCTACGAACGCCAGAATGCATAAAATTGACCTAAACGTCTCCTTTTCCTATTCTGAGTCGATTCTGCATGCTTTAAGTGTGTCTGGTGGCTCAGAACCATCAAAAAACGTTGAAATATAGTTCAAATTCAATAAAAATCGACAAAAATACAGTTTCTAGCTAAAATTTGATGGTTTCGTTGCACTTTCCGAGCCCGTAGGGTATCTGATTGGCTTAAAAGTACAAGAAAACACTTCAAAAGTGACGTTTCTGAAGAATTTTAACAGTTTTCTTGTATCTACGAACGCCAGAATGCATAAAATTGACCTAAACGTCTCCTTTTCCTATTCTGAGTCGATTCTGCATGCTTTAAGTGTGTTTGGTGGCTCAGAACCATCAAAAAACGTTGAAATATAGTTCAAATTCAATAAAAATCGACAAAAATACAGTTTCTAGCTAAAATTTGATGGTTTCGTTGCACTTTCCGAGCCCGTAGGGTATCTGATTGGCTTAAAAGTACAAAAAAACACTTCAAAAGTGACGTTTCTGAAGAATTTTAACAGTTTTCTTGTATCTACGAACGCCAGAATGCATAAAATTGACCTAAACGTCTCCTTTTCCTATTCTGAGTCGATTCTGCATGCTTTAAGTGTGTTTGGTGGCTCAGAACCATCAAAAAACGTTGAAATATAGTTCAAATTCAATAAAAATCGACAAAAATACAGTTTCTAACTAAAATTTGATGGTTTCGTTGCACTTTCCGAGCCCGTAGTGTATCTGATTGGCTTAAAAGTACAAGAAAACACTTCAAAAGTGACGTTTCTGAAGAATTTTAACAGTTTTCTTGTATCTACGAACGCCAGAATGCAAAAAATTGACCTAAACGTCTCCTTTTCCTATTCTGAGTCGATTCTGCATGCTTTAAGTGTGTTTGGTGGCTCAGAACCATCAAAAAACGTTGAAATATAGTTCAAATTCAATAAAAATCGACAAAAATACAGTTTCTAGCTAAAATTTGATGGTTTCGTTGCACTTTCCGAGCCCGTTGGGTATCTGATTGGCTTAAAAGTACAAGAAAACACTTCAAAAGTGACGTTCCTGAAGAATTTTAACAGTTTTCTTGTATCTACGAACGCCAGAATGCATAAAATTGACCTAAACGTCTCCTTTTCCTATTCTGAGTCGATTCTGCATGCTTTAAGTGTGTTTGGTGGCTCAGAACCATCAAAAAACGTTGAAATATAGTTCAAATTCAATAAAAATCGACAAAAATACAGTTTCTAGCTAAAATTTGATGGTTTCGTTGCACTTTCCGAGCCCGTAGGGTTTCTGATTGGCTTAAAAGTACAAGAAAACACTTCAAAAGTGACGTTTCTGAAGAATTTTAACAGTTTTCTTGTATCTACGAACGCCAGAATGCATAAAATTGACCTAAACGTCTCCTTTTCCTATTCTGAGTCGATTCTGCATGCTTTAAGTGTGTTTGGTGGCTCAGAACCATCAAAAAACGTTGAAATATAGTTCAAATTCAATAAAAATCGACAAAAATACAGTTTCTAGCTAAAATTTGATGGTTTCGTTGCACTTTCCGAGCCCGTAGGGTATCTGATTGGGTTAAAAGTACAAGAAAACACTTCAAAAGTGACGTTTCTGAAGAATTTTAACAGTTTTCTTGTATCTACGAACGCCAGAATGCATAAAATTGACCTAAACGTCTCCTTTTCCTATTCTGAGTCGATTCTGCATGCTTTAAGTGTGTTTGGTGGCTCAGAACCATCAAAAAACGTTGAAATATAGTTCAAATTCAATAAAAATCGACAAAAATACAGTTTCTAGCTAAAATTTGATGGTTTCGTTGCACTTTCCGAGCCCGTAGGGTATCTGATTGGCTTAAAAGTACAAGAAAACACTTCAAAAGTGACGTTTCTGAAGAATTTTAACAGTTTTCTTGTATCTACGAACGCCAGAATGCATAAAATTGACCTAAACGTCTCCTTTTCCTATTCTGAGTCGATTCTGCATGCTTTAAGTGTGTTTGGTGGCTCAGAGCCATCAAAAAACGTTGAAATATAGTTCAAATTCAATAAAAATCGACAAAAATACAGTTTCTAGCTAAAATTTGATGGTTTCGTTGCACTTTCCGAGCCCGTAGGGTATCTGATTGGCTTAAAAGTACAAGAAAACAGTTCAAAAGTGACGTTTCTGAAGAATTTTAACAGTTTTCTTGTATCTACGAACGCCAGAATGCATAAAATTGACCTAAACGTCTCCTTTTCCTATTCTGAGTCGATTCTGCATGCTTTAAGTATGTTTGGTGGCTCAGAACCATCAAAAAACGTTGAAATATAGTTCAAATTCAATAAAAATCGACAAAAATACAGTTTCTAGCTAAAATTTGATGGTTTCGTTGCACTTTCCGAGCCCGTTGATTATCTGATTGGCTTAAAAGTACAAGAAAACACTTCAAAAGTGACGTTTCTGAAGAATTTTAACAGTTTTCTTGTATCTACGAACGCCAGAATGCATAAAATTGACCTAAACGTCTCCTTTTCCTATTCTGAGTCGATTCTGCATGCTTTAAGTGTGTTTGGTGGCTCAGAACCATCAAAAAACGTTGAAAAATAGTTCAAATTCAATAAAAATCGACAAAAATACAGTTTCTAGCTAAAATTTGATGGTTTCGTTGCACTTTCCGAGCCCGTAGGGTATCTGATTGGCTTAAAAGTACAAGAAAACACTTCAAAAGTGACGTTTCTGAAGAATTTTAACAGTTTTCTTGTATCTACGAACGCCAGAATGCATAAAATTGACCTAAACGTCTCCTTTTCCTATTCTGAGTCGATTCTGCATGCTTTAGGTGTGTTTGGTGGCTCAGAACCATCAAAAAACTTTGAAATATAGTTCAAATTCAATAAAAATCGACAAAAATACAGTTTCTAGCTAAAATTTGATGGTTTCGTTGCACTTTCCGAGCCCGTAGGGTATCTGATTGGCTTAAAAGTACAAGAAAACACTTCAAAAGTGACGTTTCTGAAGAATTTTAACAGTTTTCTTGTATCTACGAACGCCAGAATGCATAAAATTGACCTAAACGTCTCCTTTTCCTATTCTGAGTCGATTCTGCATGCTTTAAGTATGTTTAGTGGCTCAGAACCATCAAAAAACGTTGAAATATAGTTCAAATTCAATAAAAATCGACAAAAATACAGTTTCTAGCTAAAATTTGATGGTTTCGTTGCACTTTCCGAGCCCGTTGGGTATCTGATTGGCTTAAAGGTACAAGAAAACACTTCAAAAGTGACGTTTCTGAAGAATTTTAACAGTTTTCTTGTATCTACGAACGCCAGAATGCATAAAATTGACCTAAACGTCTCCTTTTCCTATTCTGAGTCGATTCTGCATGCTTTAAGTGTGTTTGGTGGCTCAGAACCATCAAAAAACGTTGAAAAATAGTTCAAATTCAATAAAAATCGACAAAAATACAGTTTCTAGCTAAAATTTGATGGTTTCGTTGCACTTTCCGAGCCCGTAGGGTATCTGATTGGCTTAAAAGTACAAGAAAACACTTCAAAAGTGACGTTTCTGAAGAATTTTAACAGTTTTCTTGTATCTACGAACGCCAGAATGCATAAAATTGACCTAAACGTCTCCTTTTCCTATTCTGAGTCGATTCTGCATGCTTTAAGTGTGTTTGGTGGCTCAGAACCATCAAAAAACGTTGAAATATAGTTCAAATTCAATAAAAATCGACAAAAATACAGTTTCTAGCTAAAATTTGATGGTTTCGTTGCACTTTCCGAGCCCGTAGGGTATCTGATTGGCTTAAAAGTACAAGAAAACACTTCAAAAGTGACGTTTCTGAAGAATTTTAACAGTTTTCTTGTATCTACGAACGCCAGAATGCATAAAATTGACCTAAACGTCTCCTTTTCCTATTCTGAGTCGATTCTGCATGTTTTAACTGTGTTTGGTGGCTCAGAACCATCAAAAAACGTTGAAATATAGTTCAAATTCAACATAAATCGACAAAAATACAGTTTCTAGCTAAAATTTGATGGTTTCGTTGCACTTTCCGAGCCCGTAGGGTATCTGATTGGCTTAAAAGTACAAGAAAACACTTCAAAAGTGACGTTTCTGAAGAATTTTAACAGTTTTCTTGTATCTACGAACGCCAGAATGCATAAAATTGACCTAAACGTCTCCTTTTCCTATTCTGAGTCGATTCTGCATGCTTTAAGTGTGTTTGGTGGCTCAGAACCATCAAAAAACGTTGAAATATAGTTCAAATTCAATAAAAATCGACAAAAATACAGTTTCTAGCTAAAATTTGATGGTTTCGTTGCACTTTCCGAGCCCGTAGGTTATCTGATTGGCTTAAAAGTATAAGAAAACACTTCAAAAGTGACGTTTCTGAAGAATTTTAACAGTTTTCTTGTATCTACGAACGCCAGAATGCATAAAATTGACCTAAACGTCTCCTTTTCCTATTCTGAGTCGATTCTGCATGCTTTAAGTGTGTTTGGTGGCTCAGAACCATCAAAAAACGTTGAAATATAGTTCAAATTCAATAAAAATCGACAAAAATACAGTTTCTAGCTAAAATTTGATGGTTTCGTTGCACTTTCCGAGCCCGTAGGGTATCTGATTGGCTTAAAAGTACAAGAAAACACTTCAAAAGTGACGTTTCTGAAGAATTTTAACAGTTTTCTTGTATCTACGAACGCCAGAATGCATAAAATTGACCTAAACGTCTCCTTTTCCTATTCTGAGTCGATTCTGCATGCTTTCAGTGTGTTTGGTGGCTCAGAACCATCAAAAAACGTTGAAATATAGTTCAAATTCAATAAAAATCGACAAAAATACAGTTTCTAGCTAAAATTTGATGGTTTCGTTGCACTTTCCGAGCCCGTTGGGTATCTGATTGGCTTAAAAGTACAAGAAAACACTTCAAAAGTGACGTTTCTGAAGAATTTTAACAGTTTTCTTGTATCTACGAACGCCAGAATGCATAAAATTGACCTAAACGTCTCCTTTTCCTATTCTGAGTCGATTCTGCATGCTTTAAGTGTGTTTGGTGGCTCAGAACCATCAAAAAACGTTGAAATATAGTTCAAATTCAATAAAAATCGACAAAAATACTGTTTCTAGCTAAAATTTGATGGTTTCGTTGCACTTTCCGAGCCCGTAGGGTATCTGATTGGCTTAAAAGTACAAGAAAACACTTCAAAAGTGACGTTTCTGAAGAATTTTAACAGTTTTCTTGTATCTACGAACGCCAGAATGCATAAAATTGACCTAAACGTCTCCTTTTCCTATTCTGAGTCGATTCTGCATGCTTTAAGTGTGTTTGGTGGCTCAGAACCATCAAAAAACGTTGAAATATAGTTTAAATTCAATAAAAATCGACAAAAATACAGTTTCTAGCTAAAATTTGATGGTTTCGTTGCACTTTCCGAGCCCGTAGGGTATCTGATTGGCTTAAAAGTACAAGAAAACACTTCAAAAGTGACGTTTCTGAAGAATTTTAACAGTTTTCTTGTATCTACGAACGCCAGAATGCATAAAATTGACCTAAACGTCTCCTTTTCCTATTCTGAGTCGATTCTGCATGCTTTAAGTGTGTTTGGTGGCTCAGAACCATCAAAAAACGTTGAAATATAGTTCAAATTCAATAAAAATCGACAAAAATACAGTTTCTAGCTAAAATTTGATGGTTTCGTTGCACTTTCCGAGCCCGTAGGGTATCTGATTGGCTTAAAAGTACAAGAAAACACTTCAAAAGTGACGTTTCTGAAGAATTTTAACAGTTTTCTTGTATCTACGAACGCCAGAATGCATAAAATTGACCTAAACGTCTCCTTTTCCTATTCTGAGTCGATTCTGCATGCTTTAAGTGTGTTTGGTGGCTCAGAACCATCAAAAAACGTTGAAATATAGTTCAAATTCAATAAAAATCGACAAAAATACAGTTTCTAGCTAAAATTTGATGGTTTCGTTGCACTTTCCAAGCCCGTAGGGTATCTGATTGGCATAAAAGTACAAGAAAACACTTCAAAAGTGACGTTTCTGAAGAATTTTAACAGTTTTCTTGTATCTACGAACGCCAGAATGCATAAAATTGACCTAAACGTCTCCTTTTCCTATTCTGAGTCGATTCTGCATGCTTTAAGTGTGTTTGGTGGCTCAGAACCATCAAAAAACGTTGAAATATAGTTCAAATTCAATAAAAATCGACAAAAATACAGTTTCTAGCTAAAATTTGATGATTTCGTTGCACTTTCCGAGCCCGTAGGGTATCTGATTGGCTTAAAAGTACAAGAAAACACTTCAGAAGTGACGTTTCTGAAGAATTTTAACAGTTTTCTTGTATCTACGAACGCCAGAATGCATAAAATTGACCTAAACGTCTCCTTTTCCTATTCTGAGTCGATTCTGCATGCTTTAAGTGTGTTTGGTGGCTCAGAACCATCAAAAAACGTTGAAATATAGTTCAAATTCAATAAAAATCGACAAAAATACAGTTTCTAGCTAAAATTTGATGGTTTCGTTGCACTTTCCGAGCCCGTAGGGTATCTGATTGGCTTAAAAGTACAAGAAAACACTTCAAAAGTGACGTTTCTGAAGAATTTTAACAGTTTTCTTGTATCTACGAACGCCAGAATGCATAAAATTGACCTAAACGTCTCCTTTTCCTATTCTGAGTCGATTCTGCATGCTTTAAGTGTGTTTGGTGGCTCAGAACCATCAAAAAACGTTGAAATATAGTTCAAATTCAATAAAAATCGACAAAAATACAGTTTCTAGCTAAAATTTGATGGTTTCGTTGCACTTTCCGAGCCCGTAGGGTATCTGATTGGCTTAAAAGTACAAGAAAACACTTCAAAAGTGACGTTTCTGAAGAATTTTAACAGTTTTCTTGTATCTACGAACGACAGAATGCATAAAATTGACCTAAACGTCTCCTTTTCCTATTCTGAGTCGATTCTGCATGCTTTCAGTGTGTTTGGTGGCTCAGAACCATCAAAAAACGTTGAAATATAGTTCAAATTCAATAAAAATCGACAAAAATACAGTTTCTAGCTAAAATTTGATGGTTTCGTTGTACTTTCCGAGCCCGTAGGGTATCTGATTGGCTTAAAAGTACAAGAAAACACTTCAAAAGTGACGTTTCTGAAGAATTTTAACAGTTTTCTTGTATCTACGAACGCCAGAATGCATAAAATTGACCTAAACGTCTCCTTTTCCTATTCTGAGTCGATTTTGCATGCTTTAAGTGTGTTTGGTGGCTCAGAACCATCAAAAAACGTTGAAATATAGTTCAAATTCAATAAAAATCGACAAAAATACAGTTTCTAGCTAAAATTTGATGGTTTCGTTGCACTTTCCGAGCCCGTAGGGTATCTGATTGGCTTAAAAGTACAAGAAAACACTTCAAAAGTGACGTTTCTGAAGAATTTTAACAGTTTTCTTGTATCTACGAACGCCAGAATGCATAAAATTGACCTAAACGTCTCCTTTTCCTATTCTGAGTCGATTCTGCATGCTTTAAGTGTGTTTGGTGGCTCAGAACCATCAAAAAACGTTGAAATATAGTTCAAATTCAATAAAAATCGACAAAAATACAGTTTCTAGCTAAAATTTGATGGTTTCGTTGCACTTTCCGAGCCCGTAGGGTATCTGATTGGCTTAAAAGTACAAGAAAACACTTCAAAAGTGACGTTTCTGAAGAATTTTAACAGTTTTCTTGTATCTACGAACGCCAGAATGCATAAAATTGACCTAGACGTCTCCTTTTCCTATTCTGAGTCGATTCTGCATGCTTTAAGTGTGTTTGGTGGCTCAGAACCATCAAAAAACGTTGAAATATAGTTCAAATTCAATAAAAATCGACAAAAATACAGTTTCTAGCTAAAATTTGATGGTTTCGTTGCACTTTCCGAGCCCGTAGGATATCTGATTGGCTTAAAAGTACAAGAAAACACTTCAAAAGTGACGTTTCTGAAGAATTTTAACAGTTTTCTTGTATCTACGAACGCCAGAATGCATAAAATTGACCTATACGTCTCCTTTTCCTATTCTGAGTCGATTCTGCATGCTTTAAGTGTGTTTGGTGGCTCAGAACCATCAAAAAACGTTGAAATATAGTTCAAATTCAATAAAAATCGACAAAAATACAGTTTCTAGCTAAAATTTGATGGTTTCGTTGCACTTTCCGAGCCCGTAGGGTATCTGATTGGCTTAAAAGTACAAGAAAACACTTCAAAAGTGACGTTTCTGAAGAATTTTAACAGTTTTCTTGTATCTACGAACGCCAGAATGCATAAAATTGACCTAAACGTCTCCTTTTCCTATTCTGAGTCGATTCTGCATGCTTTAAGTGTGTTTGGTGGCTCAGAACCATCAAAAAACGTTGAAATATAGTTTAAATTCAATAAAAATCGACAAAAATACAGTTTCTAGCTAAAATTTGATGGTTTCGTTGCACTTTCCGAGCCCGTAGGGTATCTGATTGGCTTAAAAGTACAAGAAAACACTTCAAAAGTGACGTTTCTGAAGAATTTTAACAGTTTTCTTGTATCTACGAACGCCAGAATGCATAAAATTGACCTAAACGTCTCCTTTTCCTATTCTGAGTCGATTCTGCATGCTTTAAGTGTGTTTGGTGGCTCAGAACCATCAAAAAACGTTGAAATATAGTTCAAATTCAATAAAAATCGACAAAAATACAGTTTCTAGCTAAAATTTGATGGTTTCGTTGCACTTTCCGAGCCCGTAGGGTATCTGATTGGCTTAAAAGTACAAGAAAACACTTCAAAAGTGACGTTTCTGAAGAATTTTAACAGTTTTCTTGTATCTACGAACGCCAGAATGCATAAAATTGACCTAAACGTCTCCTTTTCCTATTCTGAGTCGATTCTGCATGCTTTAAGTGTGTTTGGTGGCTCAGAACCATCAAAAAACGTTGAAATATAGTTCAAATTCAATAAAAATCGACAAAAATACAGTTTCTAGCTAAAATTTGATGGTTTCGTTGCACTTTCCGAGCCCGTAGGGTATCGGATTGGCTTAAAAGTACAAGAAAACACTTCAAAAGTGACGTTTCTGAAGAATTTTAACAGTTTTCTTGTATCTACGAACGCCAGAATGCATAAAATTGATCTAAACGTCTCCTTTTCCTATTCTGAGTCGATTCTGCATGCTTTAAGTGTGTTTGGTGGCTCAGAACCATCAAAAAACGTTGAAATATAGTTCAAATTCAATAAAAATCGACAAAAATACAGTTTCTAGCTAAAATTTGATGGTTTCGTTGCACTTTCCGGGCCCGTAGGGTATCTGATTGGCTTAAAAGTACAAGAAAACACTTCAAAAGTGACGTTTCTGAAGAATTTTAACAGTTTTCTTGTATCTACGAACGCCAGAATGCATAAAATTGACCTAAACGTCTCCTTTTCCTATTCTGAGTCGATTCTGCATGCTTTAAGTGTGTTTGGTGGCTCAGAACCATCAAAAAACGTTGAAATATAGCTCAAATTCAATAAAAATCGACAAAAATACAGTTTCTAGCTAAAATTTGATGGTTTCGTTGCACTTTCCGAGCCCGTAGGGTATCTGATTGGCTTAAAAGTACAAGAAAACACTTCAAAAGTGACGTTTCTGAAGAATTTTAACAGTTTTCTTGTATCTACGAACGCCAGAATGCATAAAATTGACCTAAACGTCTCCTTTTCCTATTCTGAGTCGATTCTGCATGCTTTAAGTGTGTTTGGTGGCTCAGAACCATCAAAAAACGTTGAAATATAGTTCAAATTCAATAAAAATCGACAAAAATACAGTTTCTAGCTAAAATTTGATGGTTTCGTTGCACTTTCCGAGCCCGTAGGGTATCTGATTGGCTTAAAAGTACAAGAAAACACTTCAAAAGTGACGTTTCTGAAGAATTTTAACAGTTTTCTTGTATCTACGAACGCCAGAATGCATAAAATTGACCTAAACGTCTCCTTTTCCTATTCTGAGTCGATTCTGCATGCTTTAAGTGTGTTTGGTGGCTCAGAACCATCAAAAAACGTTGAAATATAGTTCAAATTCAATAAAAATCGACAAAAATACAGTTTCTAGCTAAAATTTGATGGTTTCGTTGCACTTTCCGAGCCCGTAGGGTATCTGATTGGCTTAAAAGTACAAGAAAACACTTCAAAAGTGACGTTTCTGAAGAATTTTAACAGTTTTCTTGTATCTACGAACGCCAGAATGCATAAAATTGACCTAAACGTCTCCTTTTCCTATTCTGAGTCGATTCTGCATGCTTTAAGTGTGTTTGGTGGCTCAGAACCATCAAAAAACGTTGAAATATAGTTCAAATTCAATAAAAATCGACAAAAATACAGTTTCTAGCTAAAATTTGATGGTTTCGTTGCACTTTCCGAGCCCGTAGGGTATCTGATTGGCTTAAAAGTACAAGAAAACACTTCAAAAGTGACGTTTCTGAAGAATTTTAACAGTTTTCTTGTATCTACGAACGCCAGAATGCATAAAATTGACCTAAACGTCTCCTTTTCCTATTCTGAGTCGATTCTGCATGCTTTAAGTGTGTTTGGTGGCTCAGAACCATCAAAAAACGTTGAAATATAGTTCAAATTCAATAAAAATCGACAAAAATACAGTTTCTAGCTAAAATTTGATGGTTTCGTTGCACTTTCCGAGCCCGTAGGGTATCTGATTGGCTTAAAAGTACAAGAAAACACTTCAAAAGTGACGTTTCTGAAGAATTTTAACAGTTTTCTTGTATCTACGAACGCCAGAATGCATAAAATTGACCTAAACGTCTCCTTTTCCTATTCTGAGTCGATTCTGCATGCTTTAAGTGTGTTTGGTGGCTCAGAACCATCAAAAAACGTTGAAATATAGTTCAAATTCAATAAAAATCGACAAAAATACAGTTTCTAGCTAAAATTTGATGGTTTCGTTGCACTTTCCGAGCCCGTAGGGTATCTGATTGGCTTAAAAGTACAAGAAAACACTTCAAAAGTGACGTTTCTGAAGAATTTTAACAGTTTTCTTGTATCTACGAACGCCAGAATGCATAAAATTGACCTAAACGTCTCCTTTTCCTATTCTGAGTCGATTCTGCATGCTTTAAGTGTGTTTGGTGGCTCAGAACCATCAAAAAACGTTGAAATATAGTTCAAATTCAATAAAAATCGACAAAAATACAGTTTCTAGCTAAAATTTGATGGTTTCGTTGCACTTTCCGAGCCCGTAGGGTATCTGATTGGCTTAAAAGTACAAGAAAACACTTCAAAAGTGACGTTTCTGAAGAATTTTAACAGTTTTCTTGTATCTACGAACGCCAGAATGCATAAAATTGACCTAAACGTCTCCTTTTCCTATTCTGAGTCGATTCTGCATGCTTTAAGTGTGTTTGGTGGCTCAGAACCATCAAAAAACGTTGAAATATAGTTCAAATTCAATAAAAATCGACAAAAATACAGTTTCTAGCTAAAATTTGATGGTTTCGTTGCACTTTCCGAGCCCGTAGGGTATCTGATTGGCTTAAAAGTACAAGAAAACACTTCAAAAGTGACGTTTCTGAAGAATTTTAACAGTTTTCTTGTATCTACGAACGCCAGAATGCATAAAATTGACCTAAACGTCTCCTTTTCCTATTCTGAGTCGATTCTGCATGCTTTAAGTGTGTTTGGTGGCTCAGAACCATCAAAAAACGTTGAAATATAGTTCAAATTCAATAAAAATCGACAAAAATACAGTTTCTAGCTAAAATTTGATGGTTTCGTTGCACTTTCCGAGCCCGTAGGATATCTGATTGGCTTAAAAGTACAAGAAAACACTTCAAAAGTGACGTTTCTGAAGAATTTTAACAGTTTTCTTGTATCTACGAACGCCAGAATGCATAAAATTGACCTAAACGTCTCCTTTTCCTATTCTGAGTCGATTCTGCATGCTTTAAGTGTGTTTGGTGGCTCAGAACCATCAAAAAACGTTGAAATATAGTTCAAATTCAATAAAAATCGACAAAAATACAGTTTCTAGCTAAAATTTGATGGTTTCGTTGCACTTTCCGAGCCCGTAGGGTATCTGATTGGCTTAAAAGTACAAGAAAACACTTCAAAAGTGACGTTTCTGAAGAATTTTAACAGTTTTCTTGTATCTACGAACGCCAGAATGCATAAAATTGACCTAAACGTCTCCTTTTCCTATTCTGAGTCGATTCTGCATGCTTTAAGTGTGTTTGGTGGCTCAGAACCATCAAAAAACGTTGAAATATAGTTCAAATTCAATAAAAATCGACAAAAATACAGTTTCTAGCTAAAATTTGATGGTTTCGTTGCACTTTCCGAGCCCGTAGGGTATCTGATTGGCTTAAAAGTACAAGAAAACACTTCAAAAGTGACGTTTCTGAAGAATTTTAACAGTTTTCTTGTATCTACGAACGCCAGAATGCATAAAATTGACCTAAACGTCTCCTTTTCCTATTCTGAGTCGATTCTGCATGCTTTAAGTGTGTTTGGTGGCTCAGAACCATCAAAAAACGTTGAAATATAGTTCAAATTCAATAAAAATCGACAAAAATACAGTTTCTAGCTAAAATTTGATGGTTTCGTTGCACTTTCCGAGCCCGTAGGGTATCTGATTCGCTTAAAAGTACAAGAAAACACTTCAAAAGTGACGTTTCTGAAGAATTTTAACAGTTTTCTTGTATCTACGAACGCCAGAATGCATAAAATTGATCTAAACGTCTCCTTTTCCTATTCTGAGTCGATTCTGCATGCTTTAAGTGTGTTTGGTGGCTCAGAACCATCAAAAAACGTTGAAATATAGTTCAAATTCAATAAAAATCGACAAAAATACAGTTTCTAGCTAAAATTTGATGGTTTCGTTGCACTTTCCGAGCCCGTAGGGTATCTGATTGGCTTAAAAGTACAAGAAAACACTTCAAAAGTGACGTTTCTGAAGAATTTTAACAGTTTTCTTGTATCTACGAACGCCAGAATGCATAAAATTGACCTAAACGTCTCCTTTTCCTATTCTGAGTCGATTCTGCATGCTTTAAGTGTGTTTGGTGGCTCAGAACCATCAAAAAACGTTGAAATATAGTTCAAATTCAATAAAAATCGACAAAAATACAGTTTCTAGCTAAAATTTGATGGTTTCGTTGCACTTTCCGAGCCCGTAGGGTATCTGATTGGCTTAAAAGTACAAGAAAACACTTCAAAAGAGACGTTTCTGAAGAATTTTAACAGTTTTCTTGTATCTACGAACGCCAGAATGCATAAAATTGACCTAAACGTCTCCTTTTCCTATTCTGAGTCGATTCTGCATGCTTTAAGTGTGTTTGGTGGCTCAGAACCATCAAAAAACGTTGAAATATAGTTCAAATTCAATAAAAATCGACAAAAATACAGTTTCTAGCTAAAATTTGATGGTTTCGTTGCACTTTCCGAGCCCGTAGGGTATCTGATTGGCTTAAAAGTACAAGAAAACACTTCAAAAGTGACGTTTCTGAAGAATTTTAACAGTTTTCTTGTATCTACGAACGCCAGAATGCATAAAATTGACCTAAACGTCTCCTTTTCCTATTCTGAGTCGATTCTGCATGCTTTAAGTGTGTTTGGTGGCTCAGAACCATCAAAAAACGTTGAAATATAGTTCAAATTCAATAAAAATCGACAAAAATACAGTTTCTAGCTAAAATTTGATGGTTTCGTTGTACTTTCCGAGCCCGTAGGGTATCTGATTGGCTTAAAAGTACAAGAAAACACTTCAAAAGTGACGTTTCTGAAGAATTTTAACAGTTTTCTTGTATCTACGAACGCCAGAATGCATAAAATTGACCTAAACGTCTCCTTTTCCTATTCTGAGTCGATTCTGCATGCTTTAAGTGTGTTTGGTGGCTCAGAACCATCAAAAAACGTTGAAATATAGTTCAAATTCAATAAAAATCGACAAAAATACAGTTTCTAGCTAAAATTTGATGGTTTCGTTGCACTTTCCGAGCCCGTAGGGTATCTGATTGGCTTAAAAGTACAAGAAAACACTTCAAAAGTAACGTTTCTGAAGAGTTTTAACAGTTTTCTTGTATCTACGAACGCCAGAATGCATAAAATTGACCTAAACGTCTCCTTTTCCTATTCTGAGTCGATTCTGCATGCTTTAAGTGTGTTTGGTGGCTCAGAACCATCAAAAAACGTTGAAATATAGTTCAAATTCAATAAAAATCGACAAAAATACAGTTTCTAGTTAAAATTTGATGGTTTCGTTGCACTTTCCGAGCCCGTAGGGTATCTGATTGGCTTAAAAGTACAAGAAAACACTTCAAAAGTGACGTTTCTGAAGAATTTTAACAGTTTTCTTGTATCTACGAACGCCAGAATGCATAAAATTGACCTAAACGTCTCCTTTTCCTATTCTGAGTCAATTCTGCATGCTTTAAGTGTGTTTGGTGGCTCAGAACCATCAAAAAACGTTGAAATATAGTTCAAATTCAATAAAAATCGACAAAAATACAGTTTCTAGCTAAAATTTGATGGTTTCGTTGCACTTTCCGAGCCCGTAGGGTATCTGATTGGCTTAAAAGTACAAGAAAACACTTCAAAAGTGACGTTTCTGAAGAATTTTAACAGTTTTCTTGTATTTACGAACGCCAGAATGCATAAAATTGACCTAAACGTCTCCTTTTCCTATTCTGAGTCGATTCTGCATGCTTTAAGTGTGTTTGGTGGCTCAGAACCATCAAAAAACGTTGAAATATAGTTCAAATTCAATAAAAATCGACAAAAATACAGTTTCTAGCTAAAATTTGATGGTTTCGTTGCACTTTCCGAGCCCGTAGGGTATCTGATTGGCTTAAAAGTACAAGAAAACACTTCAAAAGTGACGTTTCTGAAGAATTTTAACAGTTTTCTTGTATCTACGAACGCCAGAATGCATAAAATTGACCTAAACGTCTCCTTTTCCTATTCTGAGTCGATTCTGCATGCTTTAAGTGTGTTTGGTGGCTCAGAACCATCAAAAAACGTTGAAATATAGTTCAAATTCAATAAAAATCGACAAAAATACAGTTTCTAGCTAAAATTTGATGGTTTCGTTGCACTTTCCGAGCCCGTTGGGTATCTGATTGGCTTAAAAGTACAAGAAAACACTTCAAAAGTGACGTTTCTGAAGAATTTTAACAGTTTTCTTGTATCTACGAACGCCAGAATGCATAAAATTGACCTAAACGTATCCTTTTCCTATTCTGAGTCGATTCTGCATGCTTTAAGTGTGTTTGGTGGCTCAGAACCATCAAAAAACGTTGAAATAAAGTTCAAATTCAATAAAAATCGACAAAAATACAGTTTCTAGCTAAAATTTGATGGTTTCGTTGCACTTTCCGAGCCCGTTGGGTATCTGATTGGCTTAAAAGTACAAGAAAACACTTCAAAAGTGACGTTTCTGAAGAATTTTAACAGTTTTCTTGTATCTACGAACGCCAGAATGCATAAAATTGACCTAAACGTCTCCTTTTCCTACTCTGAGTCGATTCTGCATGCTTTAAGTGTGTTTGGTGGCTCAGAACCATCAAAAAACGTTGAAATATAGTTCAAATTCAATAAAAATCGACAAAAATACAGTTTCTAGCTAAAATTTGATGGTTTCGTTGCACTTTCCGAGCCCGTAGGGTATCTGATTGGCTTAAAAGTACAAGAAAACACTTCAAAAGTGACGTTTCTGAAGAATTTTAACAGTTTTCTTGTATCTACGAACGCCAGAATGCATAAAATTGACCTAAACGTCTCCTTTTCCTATTCTGAGTCGATTCTGCATGCTTTAAGTGTGTTTGGTGGCTCAGAACCATCAAAAAACGTTGAAATATAGTTCAAATTCAATAAAAATCGACAAAAATACAGTTTCTAGCTAAAATTTGATGGTTTCGTTGCACTTTCCGAGCCCGTAGGGTATCTGATTGGCTTAAAAGTACAAGAAAACACTTCAAAAGTGACGTTTCTGAAGAATTTTAACAGTTTTCTTGTATCTACGAACGCCAGAATGCATAAAATTGACCTAAACGTCTCCTTTTCCTATTCTGAGTCGATTCTGCATGCTTTAAGTGTGTTTGGTGGCTCAGAACCATCAAAAAACTTTGAAATATAGTTCAAATTCAATAAAAATCGACAAAAATACAGTTTCTAGCTAAAATTTGATGGTTTCGTTCCACTTTCCGAGCCCGTAGGGTATCTGATTGGCTTAAAAGTACAAGAAAACACTTCAAAAGTGACGTTTCTGAAGAATTTTAACAGTTTTCTTGTATCTACGAACGCCAGAATGCATAAAATTGACCTAAACGTCTCCTTTTCCTATTCTGAGTCGATTCTGCATGCTTTAAGTGTGTTTGGTGGCTCAGAACCATCAAAAAACGTTGAAATATAGTTCAAATTCAATAAAAATCGACAAAAATACAGTTTCTAGCTAAAATTTGATGGTTTCGTTGCAATTTCCGAGCCCGTAGGATATCTGATTGGCTTAAAAGTACAAGAAAACACTTCAAAAGGGACGTTTCTGAAGAATTTTAACAGTTTTCTTGTATCTACGAACGCCAGAATGCATAAAATTGACCTAAACGTCTCCTTTTCCTATTCTGAGTCGATTCTGCATGCTTTAAGTGTGTTTGGTGGCTCAGAACCATCAAAAAACGTTGAAATATAGTTCAAATTCAATAAAAATCGACAAAAATACAGTTTCTAGCTAAAATTTGATGGTTTCGTTGCACTTTCCGAGCCCGTTGGGTATCTGATTGGCTTAAAAGTACAAGAAAACACTTCAAAAGTGACGTTTCTGAAGAATTTTAACAGTTTTCTTGTATCTACGAACGCCAGAATGCATAAAATTGACCTAAACGTCTCCTTTTCCTATTCTGAGTCGATTCTGCATGCTTTAAGTGTGTTTGGTGGCTCAGAACCATCAAAAAACGTTGAAATATAGTTCAAATTCAATAAAAATCGACAAAAATACAGTTTCTAGCTAAAATTTGATGGTTTCGTTGCACTTTCCGAGCCCGTAGGGTATCTGATTGGCTTAAAAGTACAAGAAAACACTTCAAAAGTGACGTTTCTGAAGAATTTTAACAGTTTTCTTGAATCTACGAACGCCAGAATGCATAAAATTGACCTAAACGTCTCCTTTTCCTATTCTGAGTCGATTCTGCATGCTTTAAGTGTGTTTGGTGGCTCAGAACCATCAAAAAACGTTGAAATATAGTTCAAATTCAATAAAAATCGACAAAAATACAGTTTCTAGCTAAAATTTGATGGTTTCGTTGCACTTTCCGAGCCCGTAGGGTATCTGATTGGCTTAAAAGTACAAGAAAACACTTCAAAAGTGACGTTTCTGAAGAATTTTAACATTTTTCTTGAATCTACGAACGCCAGAATGCATAAAATTGACCTAAACGTCTCCTTTTCCTATTCTGAGTCGATTCTGCATGCTTTAAGTGTGTTTGGTGGCTCAGAACCATCAAAAAACGTTGAAATATAGTTCAAATTCAATAAAAATCGGCAAAAATACAGCTTCTAGCTAAAATTTGATGGTTTCGTTGCACTTTCCGAGCCCGTAGGGTATCTGATTGGCTTAAAAGTACAAGAAAACATTTCAAAAGTGACGTTTCTGAAGAATTTTAACAGTTTTCTTGTATCTACGAACGCCAGAATGCATAAAATTGACCTAAACGTCTCCTTTTCCTATTCTGAGTCGATTCTGCATGCTTTAAGTGTGTTTGGTGGCTCAGAACCATCAAAAAACGTTGAAATATAGTTCAAATTCAATAAAAATCGACAAAAATACAGTTTCTAGCTAAAATTTGATGGTTTCGTTGCACTTTCCGAGCCCGTTGGGTATCTGATTGGCTTAAAAGTACAAGAAAACACTTCAAAAGTGACGTTTCTGAAGAATTTTAACAGTTTTCTTGTATCTACGAACGCCAGAATGCATAAAATTGACCTAAACGTCTCCTTTTCCTATTCTGAATCGATTCTGCATGCTTTAAGTGTGTTTGGTGGCTCAGAACCATCAAAAAACGTTGAAATATAGTTCAAATTCAATAAAAATCGACAAAAATACAGTTTCTAGCTAAAATTTGATGGTTTCGTTGCACTTTCCGAGCCCGTTGGGTATCTGATTGGCTTAAAAGTACAAGAAAACACTTCAAAAGTGACGTTTCTGAAGAATTTTAACAGTTTTCTTGTATCTACGAACGCCAGAATGCATAAAATTGACCTAAACGTCTCCTTTTCCTATTCTGAGTCGATTCTGCATGCTTTAAGTGTGTTTGGTGGCTCAGAACCATCAAAAAACGTTGAAATATAGTTCAAATTCAATAAAAATCGACAAAAATACAGTTTCTAGCTAAAATTTGATGGTTTCGTTGCAGAATGCATAAAATTGACCTAAACGTCTCCTTTTCCTATTCTGAGTCGATTCTGCATGCTTTAAGTGTGTTTGGTGGCTCAGAACCATCAAAAAACGTTGAAATATAGTTCAAATTCAATAAAAATCGACAAAAATACAGTTTCTAGCTAAAATTTGATGGTTTCGTTGCACTTTCCGAGCCCGTTGGGTATCTGATTGGCTTAAAAGTACAAGAAAACACTTCAAAAGAGACGTTTCTGAAGAATTTTAACAGTTTTCTTGTATCTACGAACGCCAGAATGCATAAAATTGAACTAAACGTCTCCTTTTCCTATTCTGAGTCGATTCTGCATGCTTTAACTGTGTTTGGTGGCTCAGAACCATCAAAAAACGTTGAAATATAGTTCAAATTCAATAAAAATCGACAAAAATACAGTTTCTAGCTAAAATTTGATGGTTTCGTTGCACTTTCCGAGCCCGTAGGGTATCTGATTGGCTTAAAAGTACAAGAAAACACTTCAAAAGTGACGTTTCTGAAGAATTTTAACAGTTTTCTTGTATCTACGAACGCCAGAATGCATAAAATTGACCTAAACGTCTCCTTTTCCTATTCTGAGTCGATTCTGCATGCTTTAAGTGTGTTTGGTGGCTCAGAACCATCAAAAAACGTTGAAATATAGTTCAAATTCAATAAAAATCGACAAAAATACAGTTTCTAGCTAAAATTTGATGGTTTCGTTGCACTTTCCGAGCCCGTAGGGTATCTGATTGGCTTAAAAGTACAAGAAAACACTTCAAAAGTGACGTTTCTGAAGAATTTTAACAGTTTTCTTGTATCTACGAACGCCAGAATGCATAAAATTGACCTAAACGTCTCCTTTTCCTATTCTGAGTCGATTCTGCATGCTTTAAGTGTGTTTGGTGGCTCAGAACCATCAAAAAACTTTGAAATATAGTTCAAATTCAATAAAAATCGACAAAAATACAGTTTCTAGCTAAAATTTGATGGTTTCGTTGCACTTTCCGAGCCCGTAGGGTATCTGATTGGCTTAAAAGTACAAGAAAACACTTCAAAAGTGACGTTTCTGAAGAATTTTAACAGTTTTCCTTGTATCTACGAACGCCAGAATGCATAAAATTGACCTAAACGTCTCCTTTTCCTATTCTGAGTCGATTCTGCATGCTTTAAGTGTGTTTGGTGGCTCAGAACCATCAAAAAACGTTGAAATATAGTTCAAATTCAATAAAAATCGACAAAAATACAGTTTCTAGCTAAAATTTGATAGTTTCGTTGCACTTTCCGAGCCCGTAGGGTATCTGATTGGCCTAAAAGTACAAGAAAACACTTCAAAAGTGACGTTTCTGAAGAATTTTAACAGTTTTCTTGTATCTACGAACGCCAGAATGCATAAAATTGACCTAAACGTCTCCTTTTCCTATTCTGAGTCGATTCTGCATGCTTTAAGTGTGTTTGGTGGCTCAGAACCATCAAAAAACGTTGAAATATAGTTCAAATTCAATAAAAATCGACAAAAATACAGTTTCTAGCTAAAATTTGATGGTTTCGTTGCACTTTCCGAGCCCGTAGGGTATCTGATTGGCTTAAAAGTACAAGAAAACACTTCAAAAGTGACGTTTCTGAAGAATTTTAACAGTTTTCTTGTATCTACGAACGCCAGAATGCATAAAATTGACCTAAACGTCTCCTTTTCCTATTCTGAGTCGATTCTGCATGCTTTAAGTGTGTTTGGTGGCTCAGAACCATCAAAAAACGTTGAAATATAGTTCAAATTCAATAAAAATCGACAAAAATACAGTTTCTAGCTAAAATTTGATGGTTTCGTTGCACTTTCCGAGCCCGTAGGGTATCTGATTGGCTTAAAAGTACAAGAAAACACTTCAAAAGTGACGTTTCTGAAGAATTTTAACAGTTTTCTTGTATCTACGAACGCCAGAATGCATAAAATTGACCTAAATGTCTCCTTTTCCTATTCTGAGTCGATTCTACATGCTTTAAGAGTGTTTGGTGGCTCAGAACCATCAAAAAACGTTGAAATATAGTTCAAATTCAATAAAAATCGACAAAAATACAGTTTCTAGCTAAAATTTGATGGTTTCGTTGCACTTTCCGAGCCCGTAGGGTATCTGATTGGCTTAAAAGTACAAGAAAACACTTCAAAAGTGACGTTTCTGAAGAATTTTAACAGTTTTCTTGTATCTACGAACGCCAGAATGCATAAAATTGACCTAAACGTCTCCTTTTCCTATTCTGAGTCGATTCTACATGCTTTAAGAGTGTTTGGTGGCTCAGAACCATCAAAAAACGTTGAAATATAGTTCAAATTCAATAAAAATCGACAAAAATACAGTTTCTAGCTAAAATTTGATGGTTTCGTTGCACTTTCCGAGCCCGTAGGGTATCTGATTGGCTTAAAAGTACAAGAAAACACTTCAAAAGTGACGTTTCTGAAGAATTTTAACAGTTTTCTTGTATCTACGAAAGCCAGAATGCATAAAATTGACCTAAACGTCTCCTTTTCCTATTCTGAGTCGATTCTGCATGCTTTAAGTGTGTTTGGTGGCTCAGAACCATCAAAAAACGTTGAAATATAGTTCAAATTCAATAAAAATCGACAAAAATACAGTTTCTAGCTAAAATTTGATGGTTTCGTTGCACTTTCCGAGCCCGTAGGGTATCTGATTGGCTTAAAAGTACAAGAAAACACTTCAAAAGTGACGTTTCTGAAGAATTTTAACAGTTTTCTTGTATCTACGAACGCCAGAATGCATAAAATTGACCTAAACGTCTCCTTTTCCTATTCTGAGTCGATTCTGCATGCTTTAAGTGTGTTTGGTGGCTCAGAACCATCAAAAAACGTTGAAATATAGTTCAAATTCAATAAAAATCGACAAAAATACAGTTTCTAGCTAAAATTTGATGGTTTCGTTGCACTTTCCGAGCCGTAGGGTATCTGATTGGCTTAAAAGTACAAGAAAACACTTCAAAAGTGACGTTTCTGAAGAATTTTAACAGTTTTCTTGTATCTACGAACGCCAGAATGCATAAAATTGACCTAAACGTCTCCTTTTCCTATTCTGAGTCGATTCTACATGCTTTAAGAGTGTTTGGTGGCTCAGAACCATCAAAAAACGTTGAAATATAGTTCAAATTCAATAAAAATCGACAAAAATACAGTTTCTAGCTAAAATTTGATGGTTTCGTTGCACTTTCCGAGCCCGTAGGGTATCTGATTGGCTTAAAAGTACAAGAAAACACTTCAAAAGTGACGTTTCTGAAGAATTTTAACAGTTTTCTTGTATCTACGAACGCCAGAATGCATAAAATTGACCTAAACGTCTCCTTTTCCTATTCTGAGTCGATTCTACATGCTTTAAGAGTGTTTGGTGGCTCAGAACCATCAAAAAACGTTGAAATATAGTTCAAATTCAATAAAAATCGACAAAAATACAGTTTCTAGCTAAAATTTGATGGTTTCGTTGCACTTTCCGAGCCCGTTGGGTATCTGATTGGCTTAAAAGTACAAGAAAACACTTCAAAAGTGAGGTTTCTGAAGAATTTTAACAGTTTTCTTGTATCTACGAACGCCAGAATGCATAAAATTGACCTAAACGTCTCCTTTTCCTATTCTGAGTCGATTCTGCATGCTTTAAGTGTGTTTGGTGGCTCAGAACCATCAAAAAACGTTGAAATATAGTTCAAATTCAATAAAAATCGACAAAAATACAGTTTCTAGCTAAAATTTGATGGTTTCGTTGCACTTTCCGAGCCCGTCGGGTATCTGATTGGCTTAAAAGTACAAGAAAACACTTCAAAAGTGACGTTTCTGAAGAATTTTAACAGTTTTCTTGTATCTACGAACGCCAGAATGCATAAAATTGACCTAAACGTCTCCTTTTCCTATTCTGAGTCGATTCTGCATGCTTTAAGTGTGTTTGGTGGCTCAGAACCATCAAAAAACGTTGAAATATAGTTCAAATTCAATAAAAATCGACAAAAATACAGTTTCTAGCTAAAATTTGATGGTTTCGTTGCACTTTCCGAGCCCGTAGGGTATCTGATTGGCTTAAAAGTACAAGAAAACGCTTCAAAAGTGACGTTTCTGAAGAATTTTAACAGTTTTCTTGTATCTACGAACGCCAGAATGCATAAAATTGACCTAAACGTCTCCTTTTCCTATTCTGAGTCGATTCTGCATGCTTTAAGTGTGTTTGGTGGCTCAGAACCATCAAAAAACGTTGAAATATAATTCAAATTCAATAAAAATCGACAAAAATACAGTTTCTAGCTAAAATTTGATGGTTTCGTTGCACTTTCCGAGCCCGTAGGGTATCTGATTGGCTTAAAAGTACAAGAAAACACTTCAAAAGTGACGTTTCTGAAGAATTTTAACAGTTTTCTTGTATCTACGAACGCCAGAATGCATAAATTTGACCTAAACGTCTCCTTTTCCTATTCTGAGTCGATTCTGCATGCTTTAAGTGTGTTTGGTGGCTCAGAACCATCAAAAAACGTTGAAATATAGTTCAAATTCAATAAAAATCGACAAAAATACAGTTTCTAGCTAAAATTTGATGGTTTCGTTGCACTTTCCGAGCCCGTAGGGTATCTGATTGGCTTAAAAGTACAAGAAAACACTTCAAAAGTGACGTTTCTGAAGAATTTTAACAGTTTTCTTGTATCTACGAACGCCAGAATGCATAAAATTGGCCTAAACGTCTCCTTTTCCTATTCTGAGTCGATTCTGCATGCTTTAAGTGTGTTTGGTGGCTCAGAACCATCAAAAAACGTTGAAATATAGTTCAAATTCAATAAAAATCGACAAAAATACAGTTTCTAGCTAAAATTTGATGGTTTCGTTGCACTTTCCGAGCCCGTAGGGTATCTGATTGGCTTAAAAGTACAAGAAAACACTTCAAAAGTGACGTTTCTGAAGAATTTTAACAGTTTTCTTGTATCTACGAACGCCAGAATGCATAAAATTGACCTAAACGTCTCCTTTTCCTATTCTGAGTCGATTCTGCATGCTTTAAGTGTTTTTGGTGGCTCAGAACCATCAAAAAACGTTGAAATATAGTTCAAATTCAATAAAAATCGACAAAAATACAGTTTCTAGCTAAAATTTGATGGTTTCGTTGCACTTTCCGAGCCCGTAGGGTATCTGATTGGCTTAAAAGTACAAGAAAACACTTCAAAAGTGACGTTTCTGAAGATTTTAACAGTTTTCTTGTATCTACGAACGCCAGAATGCATAAAATTGACCTAAACGTCTCCTTTTCCTATTCTGAGTCGATTCTGCATGCTTTAAGTGTGTTTGGTGGCTCAGAACCATCAAAAAACGTTGAAATATAGTTCAAATTCAATAAAAATCGACAAAAATACAGTTTCTAGCTAAAATTTGATGGTTTCGTTGCACTTTCCGAGCCCGTAGGGTATCTGATTGGCTTAAAAGTACAAGAAAACACTTCAAAGTGACGTTTCTGAAGAATTTTAACAGTTTTCTTGTATCTACGAACGCCAGAATGCATAAAATTGACCTAAACGTCTCCTTTTCCTATTCTGAGTCGATTCTGCATGCTTTAAGTGTGTTTGGTGGCTCAGAACCATCAAAAAACGTTGAAATATAGTTCAAATTCAATAAAAATCGACAAAAATACAGTTTCTAGCTAAAATTTGATGGTTTCGTTGCACTTTCCGAGCCCGTAGGGTATCTGATTGGCTTAAAAGTACAAGAAAACACTTCAAAAGTGACGTTTCTGAAGAATTTTAACAGTTTTCTTGTATCTACGAACGCCAGAATGCATAAAATTGACCTAAACGTCTCCTTTTCCTATTCTGAGTCGATTCTACATGCTTTAAGAGTGTTTGGTGGCTCAGAACCATCAAAAAACGTTGAAATATAGTTCAAATTCAATAAAAATCGACAAAAATACAGTTTCTAGCTAAAATTTGATGGTTTCGTTGCACTTTCCGAGCCCGTTGGGTATCTGATTGGCTTAAAAGTACAAGAAAACACTTCAAAAGTGACGTTTCTGAAGAATTTTAACAGTTTTCTTGTATCTACGAACGCCAGAATGCATAAAATTGACCTAAACGTCTCCTTTTCCTATTCTGAGTCGATTCTACATGCTTTAAGAGTGTTTGGTGGCTCAGAACCATCAAAAAACGTTGAAATATAGTTCAAATTCAATAAAAATCGACAAAAATACAGTTTCTAGCTAAAATTTGATGGTTTCGTTGCACTTTCCGAGCCCGTTGGGTATCTGATTGGCTTAAAAGTACAAGAAAACACTTCAAAAGTGAGGTTTCTGAAGAATTTTAACAGTTTTCTTGTATCTACGAACGCCAGAATGCATAAAATTGACCTAAACGTCTCCTTTTCCTATTCTGAGTCGATTCTGCATGCTTTAAGTGTGTTTGGTGGCTCAGAACCATCAAAAAACGTTGAAATATAGTTCAAATTCAATAAAAATCGACAAAAATACAGTTTCTAGCTAAAATTTGATGGTTTCGTTGCACTTTCCGAGCCCGTCGGGTATCTGATTGGCTTAAAAGTACAAGAAAACACTTCAAAAGTGACGTTTCTGAAGAATTTTAACAGTTTTCTTGTATCTACGAACGCCAGAATGCATAAAATTGACCTAAACGTCTCCTTTTCCTATTCTGAGTCGATTCTGCATGCTTTAAGTGTGTTTGGTGGCTCAGAACCATCAAAAAACGTTGAAATATAGTTCAAATTCAATAAAAATCGACAAAAATACAGTTTCTAGCTAAAATTTGATGGTTTCGTTGCACTTTCCGAGCCCGTAGGGTATCTGATTGGCTTAAAAGTACAAGAAAACGCTTCAAAAGTGACGTTTCTGAAGAATTTTAACAGTTTTCTTGTATCTACGAACGCCAGAATGCATAAAATTGACCTAAACGTCTCCTTTTCCTATTCTGAGTCGATTCTGCATGCTTTAAGTGTGTTTGGTGGCTCAGAACCATCAAAAAACGTTGAAATATAATTCAAATTCAATAAAAATCGACAAAAATACAGTTTCTAGCTAAAATTTGATGGTTTCGTTGCACTTTCCGAGCCCGTAGGGTATCTGATTGGCTTAAAAGTACAAGAAAACACTTCAAAAGTGACGTTTCTGAAGAATTTTAACAGTTTTCTTGTATCTACGAACGCCAGAATGCATAATTTTGACCTAAACGTCTCCTTTTCCTATTCTGAGTCGATTCTGCATGCTTTAAGTGTGTTTGGTGGCTCAGAACCATCAAAAAACGTTGAAATATAGTTCAAATTCAATAAAAATCGACAAAAATACAGTTTCTAGCTAAAATTTGATGGTTTCGTTGCACTTTCCGAGCCCGTAGGGTATCTGATTGGCTTAAAAGTACAAGAAAACACTTCAAAAGTGACGTTTCTGAAGAATTTTAACAGTTTTCTTGTATCTACGAACGCCAGAATGCATAAAATTGACCTAAACGTCTCCTTTTCCTATTCTGAGTCGATTCTGCATGCTTTAAGTGTGTTTGGTGGCTCAGAACCATCAAAAAACGTTGAAATATAGTTCAAATTCAATAAAATCGACAAAAATACAGTTTCTAGCTAAAATTTGATGGTTTCGTTGCACTTTCCGAGCCCGTAGGGTATCTGATTGGCTTAAAAGTACAAGAAAACACTTCAAAAGTGACGTTTCTGAAGAATTTTAACAGTTTTCTTGTATCTACGAACGCCAGAATGCATAAAATTGACCTAAACGTCTCCTTTTCCTATTCTGAGTCGATTCTGCATGCTTTAAGTGTTTTTGGTGGCTCAGAACCATCAAAAAACGTTGAAATATAGTTCAAATTCAATAAAAATCGACAAAAATACAGTTTCTAGCTAAAATTTGATGGTTTCGTTGCACTTTCCGAGC